>NC_048298.1:238822241-238944949 GCF_013100865.1 Trachemys scripta elegans
AAGTAACCGTTCTTTCTTCTTCGAGTGATTGTTCACGTCCATTACACATTAGGTGATTCCCAAGCTTACCATTGGAGGTGGGTGGGAGTCAAGGTACAACTGACTGTAGCACAGCCCGTCCGACCATCGCGTCCTCTCTGGTCTGATGATGGATCGCGTAGTGGGCTGTGAACGTATGCACGGACGACCAGGTGGCCGCCTTACAGATCTCCTGGATAGGGACCTGCGCCAAGAAGGCCGTTGAGGACGCTTGGGCCCTAGTCGAGTGGGCCCGGATCTCTGGGGCCGGAACATCGGCGAGCTCATAACACGTGCGTATACAATGCACAATCCATGCCGACAAGCGCTGTGTCGAGATAGGCAAGCCTTTCATACGTTCCGCAATGGCAATGAACAGCTGAGGTGTTCTGCGGAATGACCTGGTCCGTTCCAGGTAGAATGCCAATGCCCTTCGAACATCAAGGGTATGTAGGCTGCGGTGGTGAGGGTCCGTATGGGGTTTAGGGAAGAACACCGGTAGACAAATGTCCTGTCCCATGTGAAACTGCGATACCACTTTCGGAAGGAATTTGGGGTGCGGCCTCAGTTGCACCTTATCCTTATGAAAAACTGTATAAGGGGGTTCTGAAGTGAGGGCCCTCAATTCCGATACCCTCCTGGCCGATGTGATGGCCACGAGAAATGCCACCTTCCACGAGAGGTGCATGAGGGAGCAAGTGGCTAGGGGTTCAAAGGGGGGTCCCATGAGCTTTGTTAGGACTAGGTTCAGACTCCACGCAGGGACAGGCGGGCGCGAGTAGGGAAACACCCTCTCCAGCCCCTTGAGGAATCGGGCCACTGTGGGGTTGGAGAACACTGATACTCCCAACTCTCCCGGATGGAAAGCCGAAATGGCGGCTAAATGCACTCTAATCGAGGCGGGGGCAAGCCCTTGATGCTTGAGGTGCAGTAAGTAGTCCAGGATCGACGGAACTGAGGCCTGTAAAGGCTGTATGTGCTGAGGCTCGCACCAGTGGGAGAACCTTTTCCATTTGGCCAGGTAGGTCGCTCTTGTAGAGGGCTTTCTACTACTAAGGAGGATTTGCTGAACCTGGTGAAAGCACCTGTGTTCCGCATCGTTCAGCCAGAGAGATACCACGCCGTGAGATGTAGCGAAGACAGGTTCGGGTGGAGCAGGCGACCCTTGTCTTGTGTGACTAGGTCGCGATGGAGGGGGAGGGTGATCGGGTCGGCTATGGACAATTCCAGCAGGGTCGTGAACCAATGCTGGCATGGCCAGGCCGGGGCGATGAGTATAACTGTCGCCCTGTCCCTGCGGGTCTTGAGGAGGACCTTGTGTATGAGCGGGAACGGAGGGAAGGCATACCTCAGGCTCCCTCCCCATGGGATCGTGAAGGCATCTGCTAATGATCCCGGGCTGAGGTTCTGGAACGAGCAGAACTGAGGGCATTGACTGTCGTCCTTGGTGGCGAACAGATCCACCCGGGGAAAGCCCCACCTCCGGAAGACTGAATGCAGGACGTCTCGCCTCAACGTCTATTCGTGCATTCGGTAGGATCGGCTGAGGCGGTCTGCTAAGCTGTTTTGGATCCCCGGAAGATACGTTGCGATGAGGTGGATCGCATGGGCTATACAAAAGTCCCATAATTGGAGTGCCTCGCGACAGAGGGGAGAAGACCGGGACCCACCCTGTTTGTTTATATAGAACATGGCGGTAGTGTTGTCCGTCAGGACTGCCACGCTGTGACCTTCTATGGTGGCACGGAAGGTCTGACAGGCGAGGCGAACCGCTCTTAGCTCCTTTAGATTGATGTGAAGCAGTTTGTCTTCTCTGGACCACAGCCCTTGGGTCCGTAGTTCCCCCAGATGCGCTCCCCAACCCAGGTCCGATGCATCTGTTACCAACGTCAGAGTGGGCTGTGGGGCAGCGAAGGAGATCCCTTCGCAGACCTGCTGTTGATCGAGCCACCAGCGGAGCGAGCCCAACATCTGATCTGGGATCGTCACCACTCGATCCAATGGGTCTCTGTTGGGGCGGTACGTTTGGGCAAACCACAACTGCAAAGGCCGGAGCCTTAGGCGGGCATGTCTGACCACATGTGTGCAAGCTGCCATATGCCTCAGGAGCTGCATGCAACACCTCGCCGTTGTCGTGGGGAATTTTTGGACTGAGCTTACGGCCCTCCGAATTGTCAGGAACCGTGACTCTGGGAGGCTTGCCCGCGCGGTCACCGAGTCTAGGGTCGCACCTATGAAGTCCAGTCTCTGTGTGGGAACTAACGTGGACTTGGGCACATTGACCCTGAGGCCGAGTCTGTCGAACGTCTGCAAGGCCAGTGTCACGTGAGATCGGACCTCGGCCTCCGACCTGCCCGCGAGAAGCCAGTCGTCCAAGTACGGGAACACACGCATCCTTCTCTTCCGAAGGAAGGCTGCTACCACGGACATGCATTTCGTGAATACTCGTGGTGCTGATGCCAGGCCGAAAGGCAGAACCGTAAATTGGAAATGGCGCTGGTTGATAATGAAGCGCAGGAACCGCCTGTGGGCCGGATTGATAGCGATGTGAAAATAGACATCTTTCATATCGAGGGCAGCGTACCAATCCCCCGGATCCAGGGATGGGATAATAGTTCCAAGGGAGACCATGTGGAAGCGCGCTCTGATCAGAAACTTGTTTAGGTCGCGCAGGTCCAAGATAGGACGGAGGCCCCCTTTTGCCTTGGAAATCAGGAAGTATCTGGAGTAGAATACTTTTCCCCTTAGGTCTGGTGGGACCTCTTCCACTGCTCCTGCTGCGAGAAGGGTCTGCACCTCCTGCATGAGAAGTTGCTCGTGAGAGGGTTCCCTGAAGAGGGACGGGGAAGGGGGATGGCAGGGAGGGGGCGAGGAAAACTGGAGGGTATAGCCCGCCTTCACTGTGCGCAGGACCCAGCGGTCCGATGTTATGCGCAACCATGCCCGGTAGAAATGGGACAGGCGGTCCTTGAAACTCGGAGGAGGATCCGGTATGGAATGTGGTACGCTGTCCTCGGGCGTAGCTTCAAAAGCCTGGTTTGTTCCCTGGCTGCGGCTTGCCCTGGCCGTGACCTTGGCCCTGGTTAGGTGTATTGTTACGTCTCTGCCTGTTATCCCTGCCACGACGGCGGTACGGTTCGTGCTGAGGGCGAGGGTGGTACTGCCTCTGTGGTGGCTGAGGTTTAAAGGGCTTGCGCTGTGTCACCGGGGTATGCATACCCAACGACTTAAGGGTTGCTCGCGAGTCCTTAAGGCTATGTAGCCTGGCGTCCGTTTGGTCGGAGAACAAGCCCGAACCTTCAAATGGGAGGTCCTGCAGTGTGATCTGCACCTCTGGCGGAAGGCCTGAAGCCTGTAACCATGCCGAACGCCTCATCACTACCCCTGACGCGATTGTTCTAGCCGCTGCGTCGGCTGAGTCGAGGGAGGCCTGCAATGAGGTCTTGGCCACCGCCATCCCCTCGTCCACCAGGGCCGTGAACTCAGGATGCGCGTCAGGCGGTAGGGAGTCCTTAAACTTGGAGACTGATGCCCAAGAATTAAAATTGTGTCTGTTCAGAATCGCCTGCTGATTAGCGATCCTCAGCTGAAGGCCCCCCAGATGAACAGACTTTCCTCCCGAACAAGTCTAATCGCTTAGCTTCCTTGCCCTTGGGCGCAGGAGCTTGCTGGCCATGACGCTCTCGCTCGTTGACCGCCGAGACCACCAGCGAACAAGGAGACGGGTGTAAAAAGAGGAAGTCAAACCTCTAGATGGGGCGAAGTATTTCCTCTCCACACCTCTTGCAGTCGGTGCACTGGAGGCCGGCGTTTGCCACACCGTCTTATAGTTGGACTGGACTGTCCGTATAATTGGGAGAGCGACTCTGGAGGGCCCCTCCGGGCTCAGGATATTGACCAGGGGGTCCTCCTGTTCTACAGTCTCCTCCGCTTGCAAGCCCAGATTGAGGGCTACCCGACGAAGCAGGTCTTGGTGCGCCCGATTGTCAATCGAGGGAGGGCCGGACACCGTCGTGCCCGCTACTGCCTCGTCCGGCGAGGAGGAAGAAGTCGGGGCCTTCTGCCCATCCTCATCTTCCTGCAAACCGGCATCGACCGGTTGCTCCTCTGGGGCCTGACCCACCGTGTGGGACTGGGACGGTACCGTGCTCGGTGCCGAGTCCACTCCCTCCCGCTCCGGTGGTCTAGAGACCGTTGCCTCCTTATGCGATGGCGGGCGGTACCGCGGGGAGCGGGATCGGTACCCTGATGGCCCGGATCTCGAGGTCCTCGATGGGGGCCCTTGCTGGTGGTAGGCCCAGGGTGCCCAGAAGGGCCATTGGCTCGGTTGGCCCCACTGGGAATGACCATAGGCTTCGTAGTCCCTGCTAGCCTGCGCCCTATGGGCATACCCGCCGTACTGGCCCGAGTCAGTCTCCGAGACCACGGACGGTGACCTGGAAGGCCACGGCGGAGTCGTAGGATGGTGCCGGTCTGGGTTTGGGGAGTAGCGCCTCTGCGACCAGGACCTGGAGCAGCATCTCGCCGACCTGGACCTGGATCGGTACCGGTGATCGCGGGACCGGGAACGACTACGGCTGGTCGGCCTCGGGTAACGTACCGCCGACGCCTCGCGGTGCCGACTCGTGCTTGGTTGCTGAGTCGGTGCCGACTGCTTGTTGAAGCCCGACTGCTGCGGTGCTTTCTGCGCCGAGGGCAACCGGGAGTCCACCGAGGCGGAGCTCGACCGGGACCGGTTCCCTGAACGGTGCCGAGACGGCGACCGTGATGGGCGCACCATCGCCGGCTTGCCTCTGTGTGGCAGCTTCGGCGGAGCGTCCTCAGTACGTGTAGGGGCCTCAACGGACAATGCAATGAGGTCCTTAGCTGCCTCAAATGTGTCTGGAGTGGAGGGCTGTTCCAAGAGCTCCTCCAGCCCTTCATCCTCACTCGACGCGCCTATCCCGGGGCTCGACGGGCCTTTCGGCGCCGGAGCCACTATCGGGGTCTGTGCCGGGGCCGTACCAGCCTTAGGCGCACTCGAGGTCTTCACCGGCGCCGCCCTCTTATGCGGGGAGCGTCCTCGGGCTTTGGGTTGGCCCTTTTGCCGGCGAAGACGACCGGTGTCGTACATGCCCCCGTTGGGTCAGTGCCGTGGGCTTCGGGTGACCCGCCGGCGCCGGTTCCCGCACTGATGCTGGGGCGCTCCGCACGGAGGCAGACGGTGCCGCCGAAGTGGAGGGCTGCAACGCCATCTCCATGAGCAGCTGCTTAAGGCGAAAGTCTCTTTCTTTCTTAGTTCTGGGCTTAAAGGCCTTGCAGATCTTGCAGCGCTCTTTCTGGTGAGCTTCCCCCAGGCAGCGGAGACACGAGTCGTGGGGGTCGCTCAATGGCATAGGCTTGCGGCACGTGGCATAAGCCTTGAAGCCTTGGGCGTGCGGCATGCCCCGCCGCCCAGGGCCGGTGCCGGGGTTGACCAAGCAACCACAGCAGGAACTTTAAGTACCTAATGAGCTGTTAACTACTAAGCTCAACACTACTACTAAATAACTGCTAACTGTTTGCTAAATAACACTAATGACTATGCTAAGGGACACTCTCAGACGAGAGACAGAGTTGTTCCAACGCCGCCACGGACGGTAAGAAGGAACTGGAGGGGTCGGGTCGGCAGGGATATATATACCCTGGAGCGGGGCGCCGCTCTGGTGGGAAGGAGGGGGCCCTGCCGGCCTGACGGGAGCCGCTAAGGGAAAAAGTTTCCGACGTCCATGCACGCGGCGCGCGTACACCTAATGTGTAATGGACGTGAACAATCACTCGAAGAAGAACTTGTTCACCTTAGCCTCTAAGGATAGAACAAGAAGCAATGGGCTTAAACTGCAGCAAGGGAAGTTTAGGTTGGACATTAGGGAAAAGTTCCTAACTGTCAGGGTGGTTGAACACTGGAATAAATTGCCTAGGGAGGTTGTGGAATCTCCATCTCTGGAGATATTTAAGAGTAGGTTAGATAAATGTCTATCAGGGATGGTCTAGACAGTATTTGGTCCTGCCATGAGGGCAGGGGACTGGACTCAATGACCTCTCGAGGTCCCTTCCAGTCCTAGAATCTATGAATCTATGTCTCTGTTAATGCAATCTAAAATTGCATTTGCTTTTTTTGCAACAGCAACACATTGCTGACTTATGTTGACGTTGTGATCCACCACAACTCCCAGATTCTTCTCAGCAGTGCTGCTGCCAAGCCAGTTATCCCCCATCCTGCATTTGTTTTTTCTTCCCAAAGTGTAGCACCTTACATTTCTTTTTTTAATTTAATTTTGTTGTCTATTGCCCAGTTCTTCAATTTATCAAGATCCCTCTGAATTTTAGCTCTATCCTCCAAAGTGTTGGCAACCCCCCTCCCAGCTTTGTATCATCTGCAAATTTGCTTTCTACTTCTAAATCCAGGTCATTAACATGGGGAACCTCAGTCATATAGACCCAGTTCAAAAGGGAGGAACACGGTCAGCGGGAACCTTGAGTCCTGCTGTTGCAGAAATGAGAAATGAATAGGCTGCCTCCCAGAAGATTCTTCCTGATCTGGGGGGAGAGGAGAGCAGACCTCCCTTCCCAGCCCCAAATTGGTATGCAAGATGCAAACTAGCAACAGTTCCTTTCTCCATTTATAGATTGCGAGGGGAACCAGCTGGCTCATTCAATTAAGACACCAAAAGAATAAGAGGGTCAGAATGTGCATGTGTTGGAGATAAATGACAAAGGTCTCCCGTCCAGAAAGTAGTCAAAAGTTCATTGGGCATGGGAATCCCATGGGAAGTATATAGGTGGAGAATGAGAATCAAGATATTTATAACATGCATGTTTAGTCTCCTCCCCACAAACTTTAATAATGTAATTAAGTTGATAGTGATTTTTCAATTACATAAAACTGATTTAATCCTGTTAAAATTTAAATGTGGATAAAACTTAAGCCGTTTTATAGCTATTTTTAAAAAATGTATTTAATCTAAAGCCATACGCCTTTCTACTCTGTTTGCAGCCAAAAGCATGAAACCAGACAAGTCTCTTGACAAAAATTCTCTCCTATATACATCCAATAGTTTTGTAATATGAATTTTCCTTTCCATTTTCCTTGCCGGAGTGGATATTAAATCTTGCCAGAATATATTCATAAAAATACACAAATAAGGTAACAAAAGTAGCAGTAGGTGGCGCACAAATTCTGCAATAATAATATATATATTTTAAGAAAAGAAGGTGGAAAGGAAAAACATTTACTAAAATGTTATTTGCATCTGGTGAATAGCAGGAATATTTAGCTATCATAACAAATGTAGTACTCACTAACACATTTAGCTAGTGTCTAAAATTCAACATAACTCCTTACCTTTTAACTTGAACTCAATTTTACAAATGAGTAGAAAATGTACTGCAGTATGTATATTAGCACAATAGGGGACCTCTTCAATAGGTACTTAAGCTTTTATTAAAAATAGAGTTTTTGGTTTCTTAAAACAATAGAACAACCAGAAACTCAGGTGCTTACTGACTTAGTTGGAGTGCTATTACTCTTCTCTTCTTTAAGAACATTTTTAGCAGCTATTAACCTAAAGAAAAGCCAACTATTCATTAATCGCTATGACTGACATGTTTAAGTTGGTAACTCATATTGTAAATTATAGTACAGATAAAAGCTGAAATGAATTTTATTTGAAAAAAAAAATTGAATATATAAACTTATTTTATGCTTGTGAAAATAACATTTGCAATACAATTCACACTAGGTTCCTACCAGATAATTCCTCCCCAGAGGAGGGAAAAGATAATGTAGAACAGCAGCGATCCCCAGATCACAAAGTGGTTTATCCATGTCCAGTAGTGTGTATCTAGTGCAAGCTGAAAGAAAACAGGTCATCTTGGTGTTTATATTATTTTTTAGAAGTGATAAAAGACTCAACAGGAGATAAGGTACAAAGAAAATCAATCAACTATTTAAAGAATTAATCTGAGAACTCTGTGCAGAACTGTAGGGAACAATGATACCTTTCTATTTCTACCATAGTTAAGAAAGTTCCCATACCTAAGTACTAATCTTTGTATTCTGTATTGAGATCTAGTATATGTCATGACAAAGGCTTGACTATTCATTAGGAAATTATAACATTGAGATATTACTAGCGCAGCCCCAGACGATTGTTTCACCGTCCTCCCTCTTGTTCCTCTTTATAATTAGGCTGTAACTGTCCTAGTTTATATCAGTTACAAACTTACGTATATAATTACTGAAAATTGGCAATTATAAACTGCTTCAACCATTAAAAGAATTCTCTCCCCCCTTATAATAAACAAATAATTACATAGTGAGGCTCATTATTGATGCTCTCTTTTAATCTAATAGGCTGTACTTATCGAATGATAGAAATATAAGTCATGAACTCCCAACGCTTCTCTCTTTTGATAGTGAAAATCTACTGGGGAAAGTATTCCAACAGTGAACTCAGTAAAAACAGCTATTTTGAATATCCTGGCTAAAAAGTCACGTAAAAGGAATCCAAACAAAATATAAGCATATGTGCATTTCTGTACAGAAATTTCCATTTCATTATACAGAATATGTAAGAAATCAGTATATTTAAACATAAACCAACTTTGATAGGGCATCTGAAAAGGGATACATCACCATACCAAACTAAAAAGCTGAACTTAAAAAACCAAACCAAACCACAAACAGGAAAAATCTGGCAATTCATTGGTAACATTGTGATATCATGTCAAGATCCAACTTTGGAACTCCAGCTAAATCCTTCACTCTTGAGCTGCCAGTAACCCTGCACAGATTCAATCAATGTACCGAATTTTTTTATAGCTTCACATGCCAACAGCTCTGGACAGGAGCAGAATCGACAAGCTCCAAAGGAAACCGTGTTTAGTTCTCCGTAAGTAGAAGGATTATAGTCAAAATACCATGTGGGGAAAGTTGGTTTTAGTAAACAGGATAGGGGACAACTATAGTTATTGATGGAGATCCCAAAGAGGCTCAGTAGAAGAAATATCAATATAGAATATCTTACCTTCAATGTAACTGTAAATACTAGCACAGTAAACACCAGTGTTCCAAAGGTCCAGTTTCCAAACATCTATAAAAAAGGGTCAAAAGTCATTATAGGTAATGTACTTCATTGTATCACGATCCATTTAGAACAAACTATTTGGATATCAGTTTATTTTGCTCGTGCGCACACATTTCAGACTGCACACATACACATAATCAGAACACTCAGCCCAAAGCTCATTGGTACTTTTCTTTGTGTAAAGAAAAACTGCAGCACAGTTAGTGTGTCACTGCGCTGTTTCCCAGGAGAGCATTGATGATATTTTCAGAGTCTTCTCAACTGCCATCTTTCTGCCTCCCTCCTCTCTAGTTCTTGGAGTCATATGTCTTCATGGAGACTGATGAATGCATCAGGTTGGTAACAGGACAAGTAAGAATAGGATATCCATCACAGAAATGTAGGTATGTATAAACTTCACTGATTTTTTTTTTAAATACCTTTGGAGTAGTTGATACTAGATTTTTCCCTTTGATTCCTCACTACATGCACCTTGAAATAAAATCACCTCAACTACTCTAAATGAACATAGTTTTATGTAGCATACAATATTTATGGTTAAGGATACCAACATAATACCTTTTAACACCTACACATATATCCATTTTAAAAGCTGTGATAATGATGCAATATCTGAAGTATCTCATGCTCTTGAGATTCTTCAGATAGATGGCACAGAGAAGAGAATTGGAAAATGATGTGAAGGGGACCTGAGAGATGAACACAGACAAAACACAAGGGAGCAGCTGCTGCTTACTCAGGCCTGGTCCCCACTTAGTCCGGACTTCGGACTAAGGTACGCAAATTCAGCTACGTTAATAACGTAGCTGAATTCGAAGTACCTTAGTCCGAACTTACCGCGGTCCAGACGCGGCCGGAAGTCTCCCCCCGTCGACGCCGCGTACTCCTCTCGGCGAGCTGGAGTACCGGTGCCGACTGTGAGCACTTCCGGGATCGATCCGGGATCGATTTATCGCGTCTTAACCAGACGCGATAAATCGATCCCAGAACATCGATGGCGTGCCGCCGGACCAGCCGGTAAGTGAAGACTAGGCCTCAGTAAGAGACAGCATACAGCTCAGGAGCAGATGAGCTGAAGTTTTTTATTCAAATGCAGTGACAGTAGACTTCCAGCATGCTGCACCAGAGGCTGCTGGTTGGTTGCATGAGGGAAGGACAGACATGCAAAGATTAAATGAGCTACAATTTCTTTCCACGTCATTCCATTTCCAAGATTTATGAAAAATATGCTATTTTATACTAGGATAGAATTGTATTGCAATTGATAAATATGACTTCTGCCTTATTAAAACAAGACACAGAAGTGGCATGTATATTTTCCACATACTAGTATTTGTAATAGAGATTAGGTGTTACTTAATGTAAACTTCAGACATACTATAAATCATTTATTTCAGATACCAACTTTAACATAGAGCTTTAAAACAAAACAAAACAAAACAAAACCAAACCACCACCAACAAACCAAAATAAGTTTGGCTTTTACACCAAGAGAAATAAAGACCTTTTGTATTATAAATTCTGCAAGGTAGAGACTTTCTAAGTAAGTTTTTTATCTAGTACAATGAAGCCCCAATCTCAGTTGGGCCTCTACATACTACTGTAACATAATAGGATTATTAATAATATTCTGTCAAATCCATAGTATTATGTATATTCACTACTCAGTTATTTATCTCTAGGTTTTCATAAGATCGCCCTCACCATGGTATCTGAGCTACTATCAGAAATTATAGTTATGGTAAATACATCTTGAAATAATGTACTTTAATAGACTGAACAACATGTATTATGATAAAATATCCCAGGTTTTCTATTTTGTTTAACAGAGATTTTGGTGCGTCTTTTAAATTGATTTCCTGTGAAGGAAACCACCAGTTTGGAATCTGGGCTGCTTCTCGCTACGTTGTTTGTTTGTAGCTCTTCTCCAGAGTTGGTTTTGGTTCTCCAGGCTTTTGGTGCCCAGCAAAGTCCTCTCTACCAGCAACATGCCCCCCACCAGTCCCTGTCATCTTTACTTCACAATGAGACAAGGACTATTGCAGTAGTACTCCTACAGCTATAGTGATAACAGCAGGACTGAAACTGTGCATGGAGTGTTGCAGTAACTTGGACAGGCCCGGCCTGGCCAGCCCCTTATACCTCATTGGATCTTCATCCTAAACCAAATGGGAAGAGAGATACCACAAGATTTTGGGCAACTTCCGGAGCAGATATCAGGCAGGCAATCTGTTGCACATGAGAGGCACCAGAGCAGAAACTAGAAGGAGCACACAGTCAGATAGAAAGGATCTTTCCTTCCAGCCATACTTTGATCTGGTGGACTTCCTCAACTGCATGTTGAGGAGAAAGGTGTGGAGTTGCCCAGGCCTTGACGTTCACCACATTTACTCCAGACTAGTAGGCTCTCTGCAGAAATTATTATTAGTGTTGATGAAAAGTGTAAATTACTATCCTTAGAGATTGATGTCCCATAAACAATAGAGCATATGAAGCTGTGAAAGCTCACTCAATTTGATTTAGTACTGATCTGAAGGGTTGACAACACATGGTGTCACCTCCAGGGATGGCAGCTTCCCTTTTTCACATGGTGATCCTTTGTCTCTCCACTGAAGCTTCCAGCAAGGGTGCCTCAGTGCCAACTGTGCTAGTAGTTTCTGTGATGTGGACAACTCTCCACGAGAAAGTAAACAGACACCGTCAACTCATTTTACATAGACCAGGACTCAAACTTCATCATACCCAATATCAAATTCTGAATCTCAGTTAGAAAGGATACCTTCTTCAACCATATATTATCCCACAGTGTTGATTTCTCATTTAGCTTAAGTTAATTCCATTGAAATGAAGATCACATGCTGCTGTATTTTTTATTTCTTGGTATTTTTACATTCAATACATTTCAACAGTTCATCCAAATTTATCTGTGTATGGTGTTTAAGACCAAGAAACATTAAACCAATGAAGGATTGAAATATTAAAGTGATTGTTCCTCCATAATCAGGACTTTCACATCCATCTAATTTCTTTATATAAACCTGTGAGAAACCTTTCATTCACTAGTCAGACCTTCTGCATTTAATCTTCTTACCTGTACAACCTGAAGGATTTTGATTTACTGAGGTTTTGTTTTGGTAATCAACTTGATTTTGATATGGCCACGGTCATGGCTGTACTATTGTGTGTGCCACTTCTGAAAAATTCAGTTCACTTCTTGATTAGAGAGGCTAGGCTGGACTCTGAAGCCCACTACTTAGTTGATTTGTTCAGGGCTTGGGGGTCATGCCAAGACATGCTGACTTTCTTCCAGCAATTAGATCTTCAAGTAATTAGCAGACTTTGTGGGATGGCAAGTCCAGATTCCCAGTAAAAGGAAACCCAGATGGTGAACATTTTACTTGAAATTCTGGGTATTGTGTTTTGTTTGCTGATTTACTATGATATGCTCCTACCCTCTTCGCCCTCACTTTCATTCTGCTTCTGACCTCATTGTCCCTGTTCTCCATGTTCCTCTCCAACTTTCCCTCCTACCTCTCCCATCTCTTCTTCTCCTCTTTTCTTTCAATGTCCCTATTCCCTTCTTTTGGCTTTCCCACACCCTTGCTCCTATTAACCCAGCCTCCCTCCTGCCTTTTCCCCCACTTTTCCAACTCCAATAATACAATTTAAAAAAATCCTACAACAAAACACCAAATCAAGCACACACAAAACACACTGTGAAAGTTATATGACATTTACCACCTGCGATCACTCTGCTTCTATGTTGCATTCCTTTCCTTACTCTTTGCCTTCTCTGTTTAGATTGCAAGCTCTTTGGGGAACATCTCTACTCTATGTTGGTACAGTGCCTAACACAATGGGGTCCACAATTCAGTTGGGACATCTAGGCACTGCTGTAGTAAATTGACTACTATATTATTATTGACAGATCTTGGACACCTGAATTTTGCTTGTCAGGCAATTGCTCTGGGCCAGCCATTTTGCGGTCAGCTGGCCAAGAGAAATGAAAGACGATGGGTGATAAAGGAACCCAAAATTCTAACAGTATATCACTTTAGAGATTGTAGTGGACCTTCAATAAGATTTCTAAATAAAGTTAGATGCTTTGGGTTTGTGATTTATTTTTAAGCTGAATGTCATGTCATACTCTGGCCTGTCACAATGGAGTTTTTCACCACAGTAAAAGACATTAGCTTGCCTCACATTTTTACTAGCCTGGCGGCAGTGGAGATTTGGGGTAAAAAGCTGGAAAAAAAAAGCATACCCTCTTGATGCAATAACCTAGGAGTTGTCCATTTTAACAACTTGGAACCTAAGGTGGATCATCTAGTGTAGCTTCATGAGACTGTCACACTTGTCTCTCCTCACCCCTTCACTTGTTTTTGACTCTGACTTGTTGTGAGATACTGAACTAATATTGTAAGCCATTCAAAGCTTGCTTTTGTGAGGCCCTTAGCACATATTGGACACTCAATCATTGTTTAGAGTTGAGGCTGATGTCCACGTTTCAGTTGATTACTTATCCCTGACAGCCAACATTTTCAGGCACCCAAAATCCATGCTTAACACTGAAATAAAAGGTCAGAGTTTCAAAGGGTGCTGAACTTCCCTTAAATTCTGACTTCAAATGGAACTATGGATACTCAGCACCTGTGTCATTAGGCTACTTATTTAGGCACCTAAACATTACTATGGGTCCATAACTTTAAGCACCCAACTTTGAACATTTTGGGATGAGGCTTTAATGTGATTTGGGAACATGGTTAAAAACCAAACTGGTTCATCTACACAAGAAGACTCAACTAAAAGATTAAAGATGGACTCTGAATCAATGCATCTGGCAACAAGAGGCTATGCGACTCCCACAGCTGTGAAAGAGAATTTTATGAGTACCAAAAAAATTGAAACTATATAGAGTTTTCAACCTCAGATTGAAAACATAATTACAGGAGAAACAGAACTACTGTAGCATACTGCACTGCCAAAGGTAATTCTTTCAATGTACAGGCAAACTTAACGAGAAGATTCCTGTCTTTTCTCACACAGTGGTTTAGTTTATTACATTCAATGATGTCACAATATCTATTCTACTCAAATATTACTTCTCTAGTAAACACAGAACTACATCTGACATTTCTGGACAGATATGTTTCACTTAAAATTGGGTAAAAAAAGTACACAGTTGTATTCTCACAGTCATTCAGTGAATCTTTTCTAAAGTTGTGGAAATGTTAGATATTATAAATCGCCTAGAGTTGAGATTTTCAATAAGACAAAAGAGCTGAGTGGGAAGCACTGATGAAAACACAACAAAATGCAAAGGAAAGCAGAAAATTAATAGTGTCAAAAATTTATGGTCTTTCTAATACAACTCCGTGGCTGTAACAATTTTTAAAGAAACTAAAAAGGGAGCAACGGCTAATATTTCTATAAAAGGACAGAAGTCATGAAAATATTTGTAGGAAATATTTTAACTGTTCTTTAGTTCAAGAACAGGGAAAGAGGCAATGCACATCATGACAAAACCACAATAGTCTTACCATATGAGTGTTGGTTGTCATTAGCTGAGGTTAGGAAGAGAAGCAAGTAGCAAAAAAGAAAAAAAAAAGCAGGACACAAATAAAATAGACCAAAAAATGTTAATGTGTAAATAACTAAAATGCAAAAGGTCCTTAAAAATTTATATTCATGTCACCGTACTAGAAGTAGAAACAGAAGGTCTTAAATGACATAAAATATATAAATGTTAAACATGTAATTCTAGTCTGTTCTATTTAGGCTCTTGCATGGTGCCCATCACAAGGATATTCAGGCATCTATCTTTTAAAAATATGCGCAAATGAATTAAAGGAGTCAAATTATCAATATATATTGATGAAGTAGGTGTTAATTATGAAATAGCAAATTCTTACCGGATATTTCGAGTTCAGGTTATAAACTCCCTCCCTCACATCCTCCCCCCAACCAGCATGCAGTCACATGCTGATTACTGATACATGATATTTTAGCTATATAATTCTGTTTCTGTTAAAAACAGTGTTACATATCACTCCTATCTCACTGCCACCCATAAAACAGTTATCTCTATGACAGTAGTTGGTTATTTTTAATGAATTACGCCTATGTAAATGATAATTGAACATTTGGGATTTTAAAAGTTACAATTTCTTCATTTCCCAAGTCTAACTTTGATCAAACTAAATACTAACCTGTCCATTGCTGGTCACAGTTGTGTTGTCAAACAAGAAATAGGCACCAAAAAAAAATACCACAGCATCAAACAGTCCCAAGAATGTCCAATAAATAAATACACGCCAGCGCAGAAGAGCATTCTTGGTAATATCCCTGAATAAAACAAGACATATGCACTCAGACTGGCATGCTAAAAAGATCCAAGAAATATGAACTCAACAAATTATTTTGTGAGAAGAAATATTTAAAATATTGTATTTGGAACACAGTTAGACATTTCCCACGTGACAAGTGTCTACCACAGGGGTTGGCAACGTTTCAGAAGTGGTGTGCCGAGTCTTCATTTATTCACTCTAATTTAAGGTTTCACGTGCCAGTAATACATTTTAACGTTTTTAGAAGGTCTCTTTCTATAAGTCTATAATATATGACTAAGCTATTATTGGATGTAAAGTAAATTAAGGTTTTAAAAATGTTTAAGAAGCTTCATTTAAAATTAAATTAAAATTCAGAGCCCTCCGGACCAGTGGCCAGGACCTGGGCAGTGTGAGTGCCACTGAAAATCAGCTCGCGTGCCGCCTTTGGCACGCGTGCCATAGATTACCTACCCCTGGTCTACCAGCTCCACATTCATCTCTCTCCATAAGATCTATGACTTTTGTCTAGTCTCCTCCACTACTCGTTGACTATAATTCTACCAGTTCCCACTCTGATGGTAAATTCTGTATTTGTACTGAACCAGTCCAAGTTAGATTTCAATCTCTTCAGGGATGGGACATGTTTAAAGTACAAGTTTTGTAAAATGCTGTGCACAGTGATGACCTAAAAAGATATGTAATAAATTGAAACACTAGAGGTCTCTGGAGACTTTGCTTTCTTTTCCAGGCGGAAACTTATTACTACAATATGGAATGTTAGCAACATAGGTGCAGTCATGCTTACCAGAATCGAAGAGTATATTAACAGAAAGAGTATTACTAGAATGCTTTCCTTTAGAAAATGTGATTGATTGTTTGCTGGACAAAAGTGTTTGGCTATAGTAAATTTTCCTCAGTACATATGAATCTGAATGGTACTGGTTTAATTCTCATACATGGAAAATTGGGACATGGCCTATCATAAAATGGGTCAGAGCAAAACTGAAATGAAAAATGTGAATTATAAAGATCTAAACAGTACTTGGAAACAAAAGCACTTATACACGGTCTCCCTTTCCAACACTGATCATATCAAACAATATTTTCACCCAAATACCTTTAAAAAAAAAACTGGGCTCAGGACAGTCTTAAATTATTTTTCATTGTGAGTAAATTACCCCATTCATTTAAGAGCAATTTAAAAAAAAATACATCACTATAAATGGCTAAAATAGTATCATATCTCATGTGGCCTACAATAATTTTGTGCTATTGACTGACAAAATAAGTTCAGAAGATCAGTGGGCATTAAATATGCTATGCTCTCAAAAGCCAAACAAAAATGTCACTCTCCAAAACGTGCATTTACATTTTTTTTTTAAATTGTAAGGTGTAATAAAAATGGAGTTTTCAATAGCAGTATGTAATATTACCCCTAGGATCTAAGAGTTCACCCAACTGTGAAATAAATACCTGGAGCCATATCACACTTTTCAAGTTTATGCTTTGGGCATCTACGATTACTCTCAAAATAAGGCACTGGTTTTGCAGCTACAGCAATCCAAACCAGGCACTCATCCTAATGTGAACTGCCAAATGCAGTTTATTGGCAGAGATAGTCATCCAACTGGCAGCAAAGAGTAATCTAAAATAGTTTTAGCATTATTGTCCTGCAAACTAGCCAACATTTTGCTGTTGACTATTTTGGTTTCCCTGCGAAAGGATCTTGGGTCATGTAAAACTGATGGATGTTTCAGGGAAACACTATGGCAGATTGCAAGTAGGCTTGAGGTATTAACAAGCAGCAACAATATGCTTATGGGGCTTCAATGAAACTTGTTCACATGGTGTCTATTTTGAAAAACATGTTGCTGCATAAAAGATATCTTTGACTATACCAACACCACTCACCTCTGCAAGAAACAAGGAACTCTCTGATGGAATTAGATCCAGCAAAGAAAAGATTTAAGGAAAAAGGAGGGAGAAACTGCAGCTTTCAGTCTCTCTTTCCCCTCCAAAGAAAATACTATACATAGATATATAGTGTGTTTTGTTTCTAGGAATCTGCTGTCCTCCACAGATGGAGGCATTAGACTCATAGACTCATAGACTTTAAGGTCAGAAGGGACCATTATGATCATCTGGTCTGACCCCCTGCATGCTGCAGGCCATAAAACCGTCCCTACCCCTTCCCTGGACTCTGCTGCTGAAGTCCCCAATCCTGTTTTAGGTGACTTCAATTGGCAGAAACCCTCCTGCTAGAGATCCCTGCCCCATGCTGCGGAGGAAGGCGAAAAACCTCCAGAGGCTCAGCCAATCTGCCCTGGAGGAAAATTCCTTCCCGACCCCAAATATGGCGATCAGTAAGACCCCGAGCATATAGGCAAGAGTCACCAGCCTGACCCCTGTCAGCCATTATACAATTTACCTACCATTTCTTGGTTTCCTTGACTACTATGTTTTACCATTAAACCATTCCCTCCATAAATTTATCTAACTTAATCTTAAAACCAGACAGGTCCGTCGCCCCCACTGTTTCCCTCGGAAGGCCGTTCCAATATTTCACCCCTCTGACGGTCAGAAACCTTCGTCTAATTTCAAGCCTGAACCTCCCCACGGCCAGTTTATATCCATTCGTTCTCGTATCCACATTAGTACTAAGCTGGAATAATTCTTCTCCCTCCCTCGTATTAATCCCTCTAATATAGTTAAAGATAGCAATCATATCCCCCCTCAGCCTTCGCTTTGTCAGACTAAACAACCCAAGCTCCTCTAGTCTCTTTTCATACGACAGGTTTTCCATTCCTCTGATCATCCTAGTGGCCCTTCTCTGCACCCGTTCCAGTTTAAGTTCATCTTTTTTAAACATGGGAGACCAGAACTGCACACAGTACTCCAAATGAGGTCTCACCAGCGCCTTGTACAACGGAAGCAGGACCTCCTTATCCCTACTAGATATACCTCGCCTAATGCATCCCAAGACAGCATTGGCTTTTTTCACCGCCACGTCGCATTGTCGACTCATAGTCATCCTGCGGTCTACCAGGACCCCTAGGTCCTTCTCCTCTTCCGTTACTTCTAACCAATGCGTCCCCATCTTGTAACTAAAATTTTTATTAGTCATCCCCAAATGCATTACCTTACACTTTTTACTATTAAATTTCATCCTATTCCTGATACTCCAATTCACAAGCTCATTCAAGTCTCCCTGCAGGATATCCCTATCCTCCTCCGAATTTACAACGCCTCCCACCTTCGTATCATCCGCAAACTTTATCAGCCCACTCCTGCAATCGGTCCCGAGGTCAGTTATAAATAAATTAAATAAAATGGGTCCCAAAACCGAACCTTGAGGCACTCCACTAGTAACCTCCCTCCAACCCGACAGTTCACCCTTTAATACGACCCGCTGCATTCTCCCCATTAACCAATTCCTTATCCACCTCTGGATTTTCATATCGATCCTCATGTTTTTCAGTTTAACCAATAATTCCTCATGGGGTACAGTATCAAACGCTTTACTGAAATCCAGGTATATTAGGTCCACCGCATTTCCCTTATCTAATAAATCCGTTACTTTCTCAAAGAAGGAGATCAGATTCGTTTGGCACGATCTGCCCTTCGTAAAACCATGTTGTAATTTATCGCAATTGCCACTAACCTCCAGGTCCTCAACTAGTTTCTCTTTCAGAATTTTCTCTAACACCTTGCACACTACAGATGTTAAACTAACAGGCCTGTAGTTACCCGGATCACTTTTTTTCCCTTTCTTGAAAATAGGAACCACATTAGCTATTCTCCAGTCTAACGGGACCACCCCCGAGTTTACAGATTCATTAAATATTATCGCTAACGGGCCTGCTATTTCCCGTGCCAATTCCTTCAATATTCTCGGATGAAAATCGTCCGGTCCTCCCGACTTAGCCCCATTAAGGCATTCAAGTTTTGTTTCTACCTCGGATACGGTAATCCCCCATCCTGAATGCCCCTCTGTAGTGGTGCTAGTATCCCTAATACCTTCATTGGCCTCATTAAACACCGATGCAAAATATTCATTGAGATATTGCGCCATGCCTAGATTGTCTTTAATCTCCTCTCCGGCAATAGTCTTCAGCGGTCCCACTTCTTCTTTCTTTGCTTTCTTCCTATTTATGTGGCTGTAAAACCTCTTACTATTGCTTTTAATTCCCCTCGCTAGGTCCAACTCTACACGGCCTTTGGCCTTTCTCACTCTATTTCTACATTCTCTGACTTCGCTAAGGTAAGTTTCTTTACTAATCCCTCCCCTCTTCCACTCTTTGTACGCTTTCTGTTTCTTCCTAATCGCCCCTTTGAGTCGGTCGCTCATCCAGCTCGGTCTAAATCTCCTGCTTTGTAATCTTTTTCCCTTTTTTGGAATGCAGGCCTCCGACAGCTCATGCATCTTTAACTTGAAGTAATCCCAGGCTTCTTCTGCCTTTAGATCCATTAATACGTTTGCCCAATCCACTTCCCTTACCAGTCCCCTTAATTTGTTAAAATTGGCCTTTTTAAAATTATAAACCCTAGTCTTTGACTTAATTCTGTTACTCCTCCCATGTATTTTAAACCGAATTAGCTCATGATCACTGGAGCCCAAATTGTCCCCCACTACCACTTCCTCAACGAGGTCCTCACTACTTACCAGAATCAAATCTAAAATGGCCTCCCCCCTCGTCGGTTCAGCTACCACTTGATGAAGGAATTGATCAGCAAGCACATCTAGGAACATCTGAGCCCTATTATTACTACTAGCGTTTGTGCCCCAATCTATATCTGGGAAGTTAAAGTCCCCCATAATTACACAGTTCCTATTAGTAATTACTTCTCTAAACACATTAAATAGTTCCTTATCCATATCTTGGGTCGATCCCGGCGGTCTAAACAATACTAAATGAATACATTTTTTTCACTCTGTAGGGCAATAATTTTCTACTATAATTCTGAACTTCTGTCTACGACTGTACATGATCTACAGAATTTATCCAGCTATTGAAAAAAAAAATATATATATATATATATATATATATATATATATATATATTAGGACTGTCACGTGATTAAAAATATTCATCGCAATTAAATCGCACTGTTAAACAATAATAGAATACCATTTATTTAAATATTTGTGGATGTTTTCCACATTTTCAAATATATTGATTTCAATTAAAACACAGAATACAAAGTGTACAGTGTTCACTTTATATTTATTTTTATTAATAATATTTGCACTGTAAAAAACAAAAGAATTAGTATTTTTCAATTCACCTAATATAACTACTGTAGTGCAATCTCTTTATCATGAAAATTGAACTTACAAATGTAGAATTATGTACAAAAAATAACTGCATTCAAATATAAAACAATGTAAAACTTTAGAGCCTACAAGTCCACTCAGTCCTACTTCTTGTGCAGCCAATTGCTCAAACAAGTTTGTTTACATTTGCAGGAGATAACGCTGCCCGCTTCTTATTCACAATGTTGTCTGAAAATGAGAACAGGTGTTCACATGGCATTGTTGTAGCTGGCGTCACAAGATATTTACGTGCCAGATGTGCTGAAGATTCCCTTCATGCTTCAAGCACCATTCCAGAGGACATGCGTCCATGCTGATGACGGGTTCTGCTCGATACCAATCCAAAGTAGTGTGGACCAACGCATGTTCATTTTCATCATTAGAGTCAAATGTCACCAGCAGAAGGCTGATTTTCTTTTTTGGTGGTTCGGGTTCCGTAGTTTCCGCATTAGAGTGCTGCTCTTTTAAGACTTCTGAAAGCATGCTCTACACCTCATCCCTCTCAGATTTTGGAAGGCACTTCAGATTCTTAAACCTTGGGTCGAGTGCTGTAGCTATTTTTAGCAATCTCACATGGGTATCTACTTTGCATTTTGTAACATCTGCAGTGAAAGTGTTCTTAAAATGAACATGTGCTGAATCATCATCCAAGACAACTATAACATGAACTATATGGCAGAATGCGGTAAAACAGAACAGGAGACATACAATTCTCCCCCAAGGAGTTCGTCACAAATTTAATTAACGCATTATTTTTTTAATGAGCGTCATCAGCATGGAAGCATGTCCTCTGGAATGGTGGCCGAAGCATAAAGGGGCATACGAATGTTTAGCATATCTGGCATGTAGATACCTTGCAATGCAGGCTACAAAAATGCCATGTGAACGCCTGTTCTCACTTTCTGGTGACATTATAAATAAGAAGTGGGCAGCATTATCTCCCGTAAATGTAAACAAACTTGTTTGTCTTAGCGATTGGCTGAACGAGAAGTAGGACTGAGTGGACTTATATGCTCTAAAGTTTTACAGTTTTGTTTTTGAGTGCAGTTACGTAACAAAAAATATCTACATTTGTAAGTTGCACTTTCACAATAAAAAGATTGCATTACAGTATTGTATGAGGTGAATTGAAAAATGCTGTTTCTTTTGTTTATCATTTTTACAGTGGAAATATTTGTAATAAAAATAATATAAAGTGAGCAGTGTATACTTTGCGTTGTAATTGAAATCAATATATTTGAAAAGATAGAAAAACATCTAGAATATTTAATAAATTTCAATTGGTAGTCTGTTGTTTAACGGTGCAATTAAAACTGCGATTAATCACGATTAATTTTTTGAGTTAATTGCATGAGTTAACTGCAATTAACTGACAGCCATAGTATACTATATACATCTGGTCATTTCCAAAATATTTCCAGAAGTACCACCTAAGGTGCAGTGCATCTAATTGTTAGAGGATGTTGCACTTCTTATATCGTGCACAATGGAAGTAGTGAATCACTAATGGTATTTTAGAGACACTTCCCAAAAAGACTATCTACAAATGACAAGCCAAACATTTGGGGCTAAATGATTACCTTTACCTGTACAGTGAAGGTTCTCTCTTGAGCATCTCTGTACTGACATGTTGTTCCATTAGACTGTACAAGAGGATAGGAAGAGATGTGAAGCTGATATTGTACAGTGTTAGATACGCAGTATCATATAAAGGCTGCAGATAGAAAAAAGTTATATTAACCAGTTATATTTTCAAACACAATACATCATACTATGCTTGATTTAACAGGAGAATGTTGTCTTGTTTAGAGACACAAAAGCACATTCCTTAAAACGAAGACAAATTCCACATAGCATCCTTCAATGACTGTTTTTGAGATAAGATAAAAGTCAGTTTTCACCCAGGTTCCTTTGGGCAAACAAGTCAATCAAAATTTGACTTGACAATAGTCAGTGTCCCCTCACAATGTTTCAGCTGTGCAAAGGGGCTGTAAAGCTGCCCTAGCTGGGCAACTGATTCCCCTGGTGGGGGAAATCTCTGTCCGGCATAGCCAGCTCCACTCCACTCCCTTTTCACCCACCCAATGTAGGGGAGAGTTCAGGTGTAATGGCTGGAGTGTTGCTACATTCCAGTAATCCTCAGATGACATAATGGTCACTTGTGGGGCTATAGCTAGCATGTTTAAGCTAAAGCAGCTCTAGAGAACAGCTTGAATAGGGGGATCAAATCAGCTCCTTGACAGCACAAGGGGACTGGGCATGAACCAATTTTTTTCTCCCCTTCTTCCTGTTCTGGGTCTTATTCTAGGTACATAATGTTTATCATCATTAACAAACCTATTCCTTACCCCTTATAAAGTGAGGGTTTCTTCCAGACCCTGCCTCATGATCAGCCTATGCCCTGAAACATGTGCACTGAAAATCCTTACTACAAAGGCTTCTCCTTTTTTTTTTTTAAACTAGTGTTATTTTTCATGAAAAAGAATGGCAAATTTTACAGCCAAAGTTCATCAACACATGCTTTAACATCTAATATTAGCCAGAGAGTACTTCACAAAATGCTAGATAGGTTTCAGCGCATCCCTAAAATTGAAAATAGTTTCACACTCAATTTTTTAAGCTCATTGGAGCTTTACTGTGAAAATCTATGAAAAAGGTCCAGTCGGTCCCCTTTTCTTCCAAGTTCCTGAATTTGTTTCCATCTCCCTTACTTCATGTGAGGAATGACAAGGAGCCTTCCATACAACTTAGATAGCTGAGAACAGCCGAGGAAGAGCAAAGAAACAAGAATTTAAAAGAAAGAGGACCAGGCCCTTCCCCAAGAATGCCTTATTTTTCTCTTTTGGAGAATTAGGTCCCTAAACTGGTGTGTTTATTTTCCCTTTTCCCACCCCTGATTTCCATGGTATGGACATCTGCATGCTCAGCCTGACAGAGCCCCAGATCAGGCCAGCTGCCTTCTGCACTTTCACCCCTTCCTCAAAAGACAAACCGTTCACACCCACACCTTTTAGATTTTCTTCTATCCATGCGCCGTGAGCAAAAAATCAATGATTGAACTGCATGTTTTCCATGGAGATTTTGCTTTCCACAGCTAATTCTCAGTTTTGTGTTTTCCATTAAGTCTTTGACTCAGAAAATAATGTGGCTTTTCTGATAATTCATCAAATTCATTTCAGTAACAGTCATGAGAGCTCTTGAAAGCCACACTAACCAAAGGTAATAGACTTCTTCAGAGAGAGCTGTAAGCTAAACTAATAGCTTTTTTCAGCCTACGGTAAGATTATACAGCATCCTAATGCTTTTAGTTAAAAAAGGCCAAAGAGAAGGTTTTACAATAAGCAGAAAAATTAAAATGCCTGACTAACCTGTTGTGAAAACCCACAGAAGAACTGGTATAAAAACTGAGGAAAAATGAAGCAGACATTCTGGAAGACAAAGTGAGAGTTATCAAGTGATGCACAATCAACAACATATATCACGCATTATTATAACTATGTATATTATAATATCGTATAATACTAATTGTGCTGCACACAGAATACAGAAAAGGCTGTGATAGATTTATAGAAATAGGGCATTCACATTCTCATTTTACATTAGCACAGATAAACACAATTTTGAAATAAAAATTATAACTACTCTGTCAAGTTGGAGGGAAATGAGATGCTACATGGGGGTGGGTAGGCACAGAAGACAGAAAGAGGAAAGTAAGGTCATATCAACAATGGGATTCAGGTAAACTAGTTTCTGATATACTGTGGCCAGTCAGTGTGAACATAAATAGTAAAATGGGTTTCTCCATCCACATTGGTCAACTGAACTTAGAAACTGATTTTAGTTAGAATTACGTTAACTTTTAAAACACTGTTCCTCAGACTTGATTTAAAAGGCACTGTAGATGGTGCCTAGAACATGGGTGGGTGGGGGCAGGGAAGGAGGGAGTTGCTGGAAAACTTAAGGGAATAAAGATTAAAGACAAAATGAAAATTTTATTTTTAACCGTATTAACCATCATACAGTGCATACAAATAAAAGCTGTTCTGCCTCAGAGTTTGGTGACAATGATACTCCTAAGAGCATTCTGCATCAAAAAATTAAAAGTTCTGCATCAAAATAATTAAAATTCTGCACACAATATTTTAAAATTCTGCAAAAATTTGCAAATTTTATTTCACAAATAAATGTGGAGGCTCCAGCCTGGCAGTGGAGCGAACAGACCACTGGCTGCACAGAGGTGGGAGATAACTCTGCAGCCTCCCCTGCCTGGGTCACGGACTCAGCAGTGAGGCTGCACCCAATCCTGACACAGCCTGCCCCAGAAACATCCCAGGGCCCTGCCCCTCCATGCCAGGTGCACCAGTTGTGGGCAGGATCCAAGTGTGGAGGGGCTTAATGTGGGGGAATCCAGGTATGGGTTGAGAGGGTTCTGTGTGCGGGCGGCTCAATGGGGGATCCAGCTGTGCACGGGGGGTGAGGGGGGCGGGATCTGGATGCACAGGGGCTTGTTGCGGGGATATGGGTACAATGGTAATGGGACTCGCAGGGGGTCCAGGTGAAGGTGGTTGGGACTCAGTGGGGCAGGGTGTCGTCTGGGTGTGGGGGTCCAGATGCTGGGGGAGTGGGGCTCAGTTGGGTGAGGATCCAGGTACAGCTGGTTGAGGCTCGGTGGGGTGAGGATCCGGGTGGTTCGTTGAGGTGGTCCAGGTGCAGGGGGAGTGGGGCTCATCAGTGGGGGTTCTGAATGTGTGTGTGGGGGTGAAGCTCGGTGGGAGGGTCTGAGTATGAGGGGGTCTGGAGGCATGGGGATTTGGTGGACGGGGGAGCAGCTCCCTGTACAGAGATCCCTTCCCTTTGCAGCTGAGGAGTGATGGGTGCAGGAAGCGGGGTTGGGGGGGGAGAAGAGGGGGAGTTTGCAGTGCTTCCTGCAGCCGGGGGAGAAATCTGTGAGTAGGTCTGACCCAGCCCCGGAGGCCGTGCAGGGGAAGAGGAAGTCCTGTTCTCCCCAGCCCAGCCAGGACTAGCACCTGAGTCCAGTGCAGGGTAGGAGCTACCTGTTGGGTCTTCCCCAGTCCCGCCTCTTGCCCCACAGTGATTTACCTCTCTGCTGGCTGCCCTGGGCACCCGAAACACTGCTGGGGAGGGTCGCATGACTGCTCTTGTGGCTTCCCTTTGCTTCCCCATCAGAAAGTCATTTTTCTGCGGGGAAGCAAAGAAATATGCGGGGGACATAACTTCTGCGCATATGCAGTAGCACAGAATTCCCCCAGGAGTACAATGAGCAAACCCACCTGGGGATTTGTATCTAGGAGTCAACAGCATTTTCTACAGTTGAGGGTACCTATTATATATAGTTAGTTAATACCATATGCATATTTGCAAATTACATGATCCTATCCTACCTTATAAAAGAAGTATTGCACAAGCTCTGATATTCTAACATAATAAAAATGCCCATGAACAAGCAACATTTTTTTCAAATGTTTAAATTTAGGTATTGCATAGTCACTATTTCTTGCAGCTTGACGGCCTTCTTTTCCAGTGATTCCTAGAAGAAAGAGTTGTTAGAAGCTGTTCAGAAAGCTAACAAATTATTTAAAACATACAAAAATACTGGCAAAGTTGCAGGGCATGCGGTGATGTTAATTTATTATTAGATTTCATTATGCCTTATAATTAGCTGGAGTGTATAAAATATAAACATTATCTATGAAAATGGGTAATTAATTGTTTGAAACAACCTCTTTTTTTTAAATTATATTTGTTATTTCCTTTTAAATTAAAATCTAGACCGCACACTTACCTATACCAACGTGTGCTTCTAGAATCATACTGACATCATTTGCTCCATCACCAATTGCTAATGTGATAGGGTGTTCCTTTGATAATTTAATCAATTTTACGATCTGAAAAAGAATTAGCATTAAAAATCTCTTTCCTGACATGTTTACAATTTGGTCACTGTGCTATGAGATGGCATGTGGTGTACAGTTAATTAAATGTAAGCAACATGCTTACAAAGGAAATTCTGTGAAAGTGAAGAAAAACAGTTTTGTCCAATTCAATTATTATACATTAAAACCAATAGATTTTCTTTGGCTAGAAAAAGCCCTGAATATGAATAGTCCTCTGGTTTTATAAGTATTATCAGTGCATTTTAAAAGGGGTAGGGGAGAGAGACTGTTGAGGAGACTAATGTAGAAATTATTCAGAAGTTTTGCTTATGCAGTCATCATCTACAGGCTGTGAACGCTTTAATTACAATAATTCCCAAGGTACAGACTGTACATTTTCAGTAAAATCCTAAAAAAGAAGATTTTATTTTCTCAAATGCTTCCTAAGCCAGTAAAGTTGCTTTTCTTTTCTTATTTCTTAAGGAGAATGGTTTTCTTGAATATTAATCTCATGATCTATTCCATGACTGGCAAAATGAATATCAAACTTGGCAATGAACAAAGATAATAGGGTCCTGTATGTCTTTCCGAATATAGAAGACCAAATATGGGAGAACAGATCCATCCATTTTAACTAGCAAGCATTATAATTTTAATAAACTGGTCTATTCAAACTAAATACTTATACAAACTTACCCAGGATGAAAAATACATTAATTAGACTAAATGAATGTGCATGTGTACTGTACATGAGCACTAAAACAAAAATATGGGGATTCAAGATATTTATGTTCCCATGTTTTGTGTCTTAAATATCAACATGCTTTAGAGTTTCCTCCCCTGGAGTTATTAATATAGTTTACAAACTGAACTCCAGGTAAAACAGAATTTTTAATTTGGGAATATCTACAGCAAATTTATATGTTTATGTTAACATCAATGAGAAAACAGAAGTCAGACAGTATTTCAAACAGTTTACACCATCTATCTATTCTATCTGGATTTTATTTGTATTTAAAGAACAAGAACTAACACTCCACAATAATAGGTAACTCATGCTTCCAATAGTATCATGTAGTATGAGTAGAAGATGAAGCAATTAGTTCATTAAATATGTTTCATTTACCAGTATGTATCAACCATAAAAGTTGATCATATACATAAATCAAAATCAGGTGCACAGCAGGGTTCTCTTTTAATGTGCCATTACCTAATTGCTTTCTAGCAAAAATTCTCCTCTCTTTCTAATTTTTTGCTTCCATTTTATAGGATAGAAAAGTGAAAGATAACATTTTAAATTACCATAATATGTCACAAACAGTAATGACTTTCAATATTTACATAGATGCGTAGTTAACAAGTAATTGATCATGAAACACAAACCTGTGCTTTTTGCAAAGGTGCCATTCGACAGCATAACACTGCACTGCAGTTCCTGCAAATTTCAAGAAAGCGCTCTCTATAGTTACCAGAGCTCCCATCTTCTCTAGGTTTCATTATTAATGATAATGCTGCTCCATCAATAATTAAACCATAATCTTGCATATCAGTTGAAAGTCTGTTGAGGAAGAAAATGCAAGTGAAGAGCTACTGTAAAAATATATATATTTTGAGTTTTGATTTGGAAAGAGAAGGCGAGAAATTTATTTACCAAAAAGCAACATTAAAAGGGACGTTACCAAGGTAAATATACTTAAAGTGAAAATCCTTCTATGCTGTTCCTGGCAAAATATTTTTAAATTTTAGTTTACTTTTGACTCATTCTGCTTATTTACTTTTGCATTTCACCACCTAGCTTGGACAATGAAACTAGATTGATTCTGTTTCATTTATGCTTTGACTTCCATGCACTAGTATAATGCTATTGTGTTTGGGTTTCCAGCACTGCAGGGGAATGTTTACAACAAAAATGGGGAAAAAAAAGCAGTGGTTTTCAAAACTCTGTAAACATTTACATTTATAATAGTTTTTTTCCCCCAACACCTCCTTCTGTCTCCACTGCCAACACACAACCTTTTGTTTATTTTTGACAAAAATAGACTGCCTAAGCTACCCATTATAATGATACATTATTGACATATTAAAAATTTCCCTCACATGTGTACCACCTTGCTACAAGTGACACCTTGAAAACAACAGCAGCATTAAAGTAGCACACTATTAAGTCAGAATTAACTAGAAAATGAGGTACCTTATTTATTAAGAGCTGACAATGAACTTGAATGCTTGACAGGACAATGAAATATTTTCATTCTTAGTCTAGTAGCCACTTAGCCACTCAACAAGCATAATTCAATATTCTCTGGTTCATAGTATCTTTTAAAAATAAAAATATTATGTTTTTTATAACCATGATCCTTTTTCCATGATCTATTTTTAGCAGTGGAATGGTTAAAATAATGCAAGTCATATGACAAGCCAGAGAATGAAGAGTGCAAAGATTTTTTGCATGTAACAAGCCTACACGAGGTATTAGGTGCTATACAGTAATTCACACTCTGGCAACATAAATTGAGCTACAGTATATTGCTGCCATTGCTGTTCTAACAACCATTTAATTAAATTATGAAATGCCCACCAAATCTTTTCTTGGCTTGAAAGCTGAACTTTCTACATACCCGGAGAAGTTGTCCCTGGTTAAGCTGCCACTGTGCTTTAGAACAGTTTTGCTTAGGTCAAACAATACATCATGTAAACTCTGTTCCTCAATTTTCTTTGTGGTTAGCTCCAGTAGCTGTGTGTTTCTTCTGAAGAGTTTGCAGGCATAGCATGTGGCAGCAGCAGTCTCCATTTTGTCTCCAGTCAGAACCCAAACTTTAATGCCAGCTTTCTGGAGTGCTTCAATCGTGTCAGCAGCTTTTTCTTGCAGCCTGTAGATATCAATTGACAATAAATATTGATAGACTGACTGGAAATGAGAAATTCAGGGTCCTTACTAAAAAGTTTCCATGACATGAACAGTATTTCAGTAAAAGGTTTTAGACACAAGAAGTTTCTAATATGATGAAAATCATAGCTGGGAACCTGAAAATGCTTAAAGACAAAGATCAGCACGTTATAAGTAATGTGTCTTGCCATTTTAAAGCTACACAAAGGTTTCTGTTTTCATCTTTATTACTTAAAGAATCGGATGTTTCATCTCACTAGCTCCAGAGCACGTACAGACACAAAACATATCCAGTATCTTCAATTAGTTGTGTTAAAAAAATGAAATATCTAAGTTGCTGGGTGATAAAAGTCAGACATACACATGTCCCTCCCAGCACCCAATAGGTGTATCTTTTTCTCCCCTCACAAACCCTAAAGATTCTCATTTCATTTCCTCAGACTGCCCATCTCAGAGACTTACTTCTCCATGATCTTCCCTCCAGCAGATGAAGGGTACACAGGAATACCACCCAGCCCCATCACACATCAGTGCTGTCCCCAAAAAGGTGAGATTCGCTTTTTTGTTCCCCTGGGGCTCCACAACCTTCATAGCCAGAACTAGTGACAAATGAAGAGGTCCAAGCAATGTCTTCTGAGCAGACCTAATCTTGCTGAGTTTTGTATGCGCTTTTCCACATGGAGTGAGAGATTTTATATAAACTCCATAAAAAGCAAATTAAAAGAACATTATTCTTGCAAAGCTAAGCACTCCAAACTCAAGGAAATGCCAGAATTAAGGTAGATCATGCAACCTTAATTATGGTCTGTGAGTGAATATACAGTACAGTCTGATTAAACAATTCTAGGAATATGCTGACTTTGATATAAACCAAAATGTTCATTACCATTTGTGATTCAAATAAAATGAGTATAGAAATACTTGGGTAATATTCACGACATGTTATTCTTCAAAGTTTTATTTTAGTATGGTATCTATGACAAAGAAATAAGCTATATTTAACATTTTTATTTGTAGTAGGTCTTAGTCAGAAACATAGTAGTAAAAGTAATAATTTGCAACACTGATTATCTGAAAATACTGATTTCTGTGTATTTATTATGCATAACTGAGAATGTAGTTAGCTAATTTACAGGAGATGGATACAAATAAAGAGATTTGTGCCTAAAACAAAAAAGGAGGTATAATTATTGCACCTCTGGTTCAATGGCTCTGATAATAGGCACATCTTCCCATTTATCACATCATTCAACATAGTCAAAGCAACATACTTACTGGTCCTCAACAGCTGTAGCACCAAGCAAAATAAGATCTTTCTCTATCTGCTCATATGCCTCTGCCAGTTTCTTTTCCCGATCATGAAGGGCTAGCTTTGCATTTTGAAGCAGCTTGCACACACTATCATACTCTTTGCGTGTGAACTTTTTATATGCAACACACAATGTTCTCAGTCCCTCCTAAAGAATATGATAAAAACAAAGAACAATGTTTATACTATAAAAGTCTTAAACACCATTAAGAAAATTTCTGAAAATAGAAGCAATTATCATCTAATATTTATGATTAATGTGAAGAGTCCCTCTTTGGTTCCTCTATATCAGTTTAGGGCTCTATTATGACTATATGATCTGCCAGAGCAAGAGGCATCAGGATGTTATGCTGCCCTGAGAGCAGCCTGGGAGAGACATTGTTACCCTCCAAGTAGGGAGTAAATTGTACTGGGTCTATACCCACTGCAGCACACGCTGCCAGACGTGCTAAGGCAGCTATCCTGCTGAGTCCGTAGGATAGGAAGGTGGAAAAGCATGGGAAACCAAGGCTATATGTTCCCCTTTCTGACCTCTTCTACCTACCTGCATGGAGCGGGAAATGTACTTGCTTTGTGGAGCCTGCTGCCCCCCTCCTCAGCTGCTACCTGCAATGTGGGTAGCTGGTATAAAGGGGTGCTTCTCACTCTTAATCCCTCGTGCTGCTGCACAAGCAGGGCTAGAATTTGGCTCTTGCCTGGTCCTTACATTATATGCATAAATATTTAATTTGTAGGCAAGCATTTTTGGTTTGTTAGAAATGTCCATTTAAAAGGGATTCAAGTTTATAATTTTTTCAGCTGATTTTACTCATATATTTTCCATATTAAAAAGATCAGTTTTAAAATTCTGATTCATTTGCAGAGATTATCTTTAAATATGTACAAATGAAAAAAATGCTAAAACTGTACAAAAATAGACCTCACTTTTGAGAGCTATAAACAATTGTCTAATCTAAAACAATGCATGTTTCTCAGTAACTCCTTATATACTGAAAGGGCAGGCATCATCCAATTTTGAGATAACTAAATATTATAGTTATATTATTTTGTGAAGTTAAGCCCAAAATACCTCAATGTGATGATAATCTCAATCCTATATTTACTGCACATATCGTTTCTTGATTTATAATAGTTTTATTCTAACAGAAGAAGAGAAAGCAAGCACATACGAAACAAAGCAGGATGTCAAGTATCTCATTAATAAAAGAAACCAAATAAGAAGCTACTTTCTTGTATGCACTGGTCTGGTGAACGAGCTAGTTCAGTACCTTTTTCACCATAATGTTACACTTCAGCAAATGCACCAAAGTAACTGGACTGAAAGTCAGGTGGAATGACAAGTGTTCAGAAGGCCATACAATAAGAACATTTTCCTTTGATCATTTTCGATGCGAGTATGATCAATTATTTTCTTGCTAGCGTCAGATATTGTTAAATATTTATGTAGTGCCAAAACTTTGAATGGTACTTTACTGAGAATTATAAATGGCACAGTCCTCAAGGAGTTTGCATACTTATTTAGAGAAACAAAGAAAATGAAGATAAAGGAAGCAGCAGTGAAAGGAGGGCCAAGGATTAAGATCAAATGATAACATGAGTCATGTTATGTTGTGGTTGAATTATATAACCTGTGATTTTTTAAATGAAACTGAGGTAGCGCAAGAAGGATGGAGTGGATAGAACAGGAATGGAAGTGAGTGACAGAAATCAGGGTGAAAGAAATGGGTTTTGAGGACGCATTTGAAGATGACTGAAGGTGCTTGATACATTACAGAAGGAGGTCATTCCAGTTTGAGGAATGAGTGGGTGGGAACAATCAGCAGTTAAGAGTAGGCAGATTGCAAAGTCCGAGGTGGAGAGGGTCAAGAAGATAAGTATCATGTGTAGGCAGGAGTTCTCTCAAGCTTTCAGTGACAAAAGTTTTTAACTTTACACAGAAAGAGACAAAGAACCAATTAAGGGACATAGTAAAAATAGCAAGAAAAGTTAATTACAGTTGTAGATTGCTGGACAGTCTAAGAGTTGAAGAGAGAAATAAGTAAGTGCCAAAAAACCTCCAACATTTCCAGTTAGAGAGATGGGGAGGATAGTGGAGTTATCAATGGAAACAGAGAAAGGTGGGAAGTGTTGAGCGAGTGATGAAAAATTCAGTTTTTGCCATACTTAATTTAAAATAAGTACTACAACATTCAAGAGAAGATATCAGGATGAGAGGAAAAATACATGAACCTAGACAAAGGGGTGAGGTCTGGAATAAACAGGTAGATCTGACAGTCATCAGCACACAGAGGTGATAAGACATCATAGGAGTCAACAAGATCACCGAGAGAGTAAGGGTAGAAGGAGAAAAGCAGAGACTTATAGAAATGGAGAGGGAAGGGAAGATGATCCTCTGAAAAAAACATTAGTGAGGCAGAAGAGCCAAGAAAGGACAGAATAACAAAAGCCCATGTTAGAGAGAGTGGTGATCACAGAGTGAAAAGACAGGGGAGGGAGAGAGAGAGCGCATTCCATTTTTATTTCAATTAAATATTGGAACTTGAAAAGAGCCCTCCAGCAATTGAATTTGAGGACTAGTAGTAAAGCATTTCACTGTGTGTAAATATCATGCGTTCACCTTCACACTGCACTACTGCAAGGGTCGGGTACTACTATATTTTTGTATTGGCTCACAATAGCTTGTGGCTTCTGTTGCTGATGTACGGTACTGTAAGCATCCCGATGACTGCCCACAATACCTAGATCAATGGTTCTCAACTGCAGGTCTGTAGCCCCCTGGGGGACCGCAAGGCAGTTTCAGGGGGTCCACGAAGCAAAGCCGGCATTAGACTGACCGGGACCTATGGTTGAAGCTTGGAGCCTTGAGTCCTGGCACCCACTGGGGTGGAAGTTCTGAACCCCCCCTGGCTCAGCAGCTAAAGCCCGGAGCTCTAAAGTCCTCCTCTGCCCCCAGCTGGGCCTTGGAGTTTTTATAGCATGTTGGTGGGGGCCTCTGAAAGAAAAAGATTGAGAATCCCTGATCTAGATCACATCCTCCCATTCCCTATTTGTCCCTGAAATAGCAGAGCACAGTGCCAAGGATAAAAACAAGTAACAATCACCAAAAATGAGTTGGAAATTTTATGGCAACAGGATTTCACTTGATCACCAACACTTCCAGCCTTGAGATATGGATATTGCTCTCCACAGAACAGTACTGAAAGAGTAGTAATTATCATACTCCTTGTAATTTGGTGTTTCCACTTTCTATCTTGATCATGACCAGGAAGCACAGATTTGAGTATATTATTTTGGTTTGGATTATTTCTGATTTGATCTGAATTGGTTTACATATCCTTAGAAACAATAGTGCTATTTATGACAAACTATCATTGTAAGTTCCCTTTGTACTGTTAAATAGTACCTTCAATGTAATCTGAAAAGTTAAAGGAATTTCCCATGAATCCAACTAACAAATATATACAAACAAGTCTCTTACAGTTTGATGGGCATTACTGGACGATTCTGCTCTATAACATAACCTACCACTGTTACCATTTTGGCTTTATATATTTTAATCCGTGAGTAGAATTTACTGAAACAGAAGGTAAGTAACCTATGTATAAATCAGAAGTGCAATATGCTCTTTTTTAAATTATGTCCGTAAGGAGCCATGAGGAACAAAGCCAAGAATGTTTATTAATAAAGTGATTAACTCATCTGAGCCAGTGCCCAGAACCCAGTTGCCAAAGATGACTGAATTCAGTTTTTGAAGAGGAAACAACATTATTCCATTTTTGGAAGGGAACATATACATAAGAGGATGAAATTCCTCCCTGTGAAGATGATCAGAACAAGGCCAATGCATTAAATGCCATATAACCCATGTACAGGTCTTGATGCTGGCTCTCTGCACAAAGGTGAACTTTACCTAAAAATGAATGTTTTTTTTTTTTGCTTTGTTAGATCAACAGGACTGTCTTGCTTGGACAGAAGAGCAAGTCAGTTAATTGGAAATGGAAGGACAGCAGGTCTTGCCCTGGGTGTTACTGTACTTTGCCTTAGTAAATCAGAAAATCCTAGTTCCTAATCTGAATGTTTTAGGCTAATCTTCCCCTGGCTAAAACCTGGGCAGTTTGTGTCTGTAGTGCTTTGCCCATGAACTTTGATTATAAATTTGTACTCATCATAGAATCCTCTATATTTTTTGTACTTTTGGTATTTAGCAATTAACAACTACAACCACCTCTCAATTTAGTTTTCCACTTTGAGACAGAACACATTAATAGCCACTTCTTGAAGAAGTTAGCTTGAGCAAAGTTAGCTTGAGCAAAGGCTGAAATTGTGAAAAAGCAACATCACTTGCCCCATAACCTCAGCCATGCTGAACACAACGCCATCTACAGCCTCAGAAACAACTCTGACATCATAGTCAAAAAGGCTGACAAAGGAGGTGCTGTCATCATCATGAATAAATTGGAATATGACCAAGAGGCTGCTAGACCGCTCTCTAACACCACATTCTACAGGCCATTATCGTCTGATCCCACTGAGGATTACCTAAAGAAACTACACCATCTGCTAAAAAAACTCCCTGACAAAGCACGGGAACAAATCTGTACAGGCACATGCCTAGAACCCTGACCAGGGGTATTTTATTTGCTACCCAAGATCCATAAACCAGGAAATCCTGGATGCCCCATCATCTCAGGCATTGGCACCCTAACATCAGGCTTGTCTGGTTATGTGGACTCTCTCCTCAGGCCTTACGCTACCAGCACTCCCAGCTATCTTCGAGACACCACTGACTTCCGGAGGAAACTACAATCCATCGGTGATCTTCCAGAAAACACCATCCTAGCCACTATGGACGTAGAAGCCTTCTACACCAATATTCCACACAAAGATGGACTACAAGCTATCAGGAACAGGATCCCCGATAATGTCACAGCTAACCTGGTGGCTGAACTTTGTGACTTTGTCCTCACCCACAACTATTTCACATTTGGGGACAATATATACCTTCAAGTCAGCGGCACTGCTATGGGTACCCGCTTGGCCCCACAATATGCCAACATTTTTATGGCTGACTTAGAACAACGCTTCCTTAGCTCTCGTCCCCTAACGCCCCTACTCTACTTGCGCTACATTGATGACATCTTCATCATCTGGACCCATGGAAAAGAAGCCCTTGAGGAATTCCACCTTGATTTCAATAATTTCCATCCCACCATCAACCTCAGCCCAGATCAATCCACACAAGCGGTCCATTTCCTGGACACTACTGTGCTAATAAACGATGGTCACAAATATCACCCTATACCGGAAACCTACTGACCGCTACACTTACCTACACGCCTCCAGCTTCCATCCAGGACACACCACACGATCCATTGTCTACAGCCAAGCTCTAAGATATAACTGCATTTGCTCCAATACCTCAGACAAAGACAAGCACCTACAAGATCTCTATCAAGCATTCTTAAAACTACAATACCCACCTGCTGAAGTGAAAAAACAGATCGACAGAGCCAGACAAGTACCCAGAAGTCACCTCCTACAAGACAGGCCCAACAAAGAAAATAACAGAACACCACTAGCTGTCACCCTCAGACCCCAACTAAAACCTCTCCAGAGCATCATCAAAGATCTACAATCTATCCTGAAAGATGATCCCTCACTCTCACAGATCTTGGGAAACAGACCTGTCCTCACTTACAGACAACACCCAACCTAAAGCATATACTCACCAGCAACCACACATCACTGAACAAAAACACTGACCCAGGAACCTATCCTTGTAACAAAGCCCGATGCCAACTCTGTCCACATATCTATTCAAGTGACATCATCATAGGACCTAATCGCATCAGCCATACCATCAGGGGCTCGTTCACCTGCACATCTACCAATGTGATATATGCCATCATGTGCCAGCAATGCCCCTCTGCCATGTACATTGGCCAAACCGGACAGTCTCTATGCAAAAGAATTAATGGATACAAATCTGACATCAGGAATCATAATACTCAAAAACCAGTGGGAGAACACTTTAACCTGTCTGGTCATCCAATGACAGACCTGCGGGTGGCTATTTTACAACAGAAAAACTTCAAAAACAGACTCCAACGACAGACTGCAAAGCTGGAATTGATATGCAAACTAGATACAATCAATTTAGGACTGAAAAAGGACTGGGAATGGCTGAGCCATTACAAACATTGAATCTATCTCCCCTTGTAAGTATTCTCACACTTCTTATCAAACTGTCTGTACTGGGCTATCTTGATTATCACTTCAAATGCTTTTTTTCTCTTACTTAATTGGCCTCTCAGAGTTGGTAAGACAACTCCCACATGTTCATGCTCTCTGTATGTGTGTATATATATCTCCTCAATATATGTTCCATTCTATATGCATCCGAAGAAGTGGGCTGTAGCCCACGAAAGCTTATGCTCTAATAAATTTGTTAGTCTCTAAGGTGCCACAAGTACTCCTGTTCTTCTTTTTGCAGATACAGACTAACACGGCTGCTACTCTGAAACTTAGCTTGAGATGAGGCTCTAGTAATTTTACTCCTTCCAGTCACAACAATTCGGGCAACTAACTTCGTGATTATATTGACAAATTGATCTTGCTCTTTGTAAAAAGTGAATTCCATTTTCCCTAGCAGTATATTGTCCTGGACACAGAATCTGAAGTGTTATTTTAACATTAGTCAGTAAAGTCTACATGACAAAATGGACAAAATGAATAATATAGTTTTAGTAATCTTTCAAAAAAAGAGAGGGAAAGGACCAGATCAATATTGAAAGCATGATTCAATCTAACTGTTCCAGTTTAGTTGACTGCTAAGACGAGATTCCAGCAACGACCTTTCAAGTTGGTTCAAACTTTTGTACTATGGACTATATTAGAATAAGGAAGTGTTTTATTTCCCAGTTAAATGACGTTGTCAGAGGGAATATATTTTAAGTGGGATTTAATGTTATTATGGAAGATTAATCAAGCAAAATAAAGATAGACCAGCTCTCTACAAAGTTACTTATACGCAATCCAAAAAGGACAATCATCAGGACATTTATGAGATACCTATCATTTATCATAGCATGTGAGCCAATTTGCTGCCTGTATGCTCTTGCAGAAGCTGTTATATTTAAGAATTTGGCATAGATGCAATTATCCGGGACGAAGAAATATTGAGGCTGAGGGTCTTGATTCTCTCTCAGACTCCGCCAGAATTCGGATGGATATAGTATATTAAATTGCTCTTTCAGTTTCATTAGCTTCTTCCACCTCTAAACAACCATCTTTTCACAGGGGAGAAAGCTATTTTATATAGTAAAGCTTAGTAATGTGCTCTGGGAAAGAGTTTTAAAGAGGAAATCCAGTTTTCCTCTAAAACAGCAGATAACATTGATGGACATTTCTTCACTTTCTGTAGTAATACCTGTTTGGCATCAAATACTCAGACTGAAATCAATGCTATCTTATTTTAAGAGAGATAATATTTAATTTAAATGGCCTTTGTTATTTTTTTAATGGCATGTGAGACAAGTATTTATAACCCCTAATCTTATCTTTTAAGTAACCAAGTTGGATATTTTCCCCAAAGGAATCAAGAAAGCTCATACTTCCTTTTTAGTAAGCAAAAAATGTATGTACAGGCATTATTGTTGCATTGCTTCCTCATAACAAGAACATTTACAGCTAAATTATGTTCTAATGGTTTCTCTCTCAGGATATCTTGTGAAGTAATCTAAAGCCAGTAAAACTATCAGATGCCAAAGCTGGAGATTGAAAATGGCGGTGGGATTTTCAATAGGAGTTTTACCACTGACTTCAATGAGGAAGAGTTAGGCCAAAGCTGAGCACTTTTTAAAAAACTCAACTTACACTGCTAATTAACTAATTCTAGATAACTACTAGTTAGATTAGCCTCACCACAGAATTATCTTGTAAATATTCTTCAAAATAGGGGTTCTTGGTGTTTATTAGGAATTCGGGCAAAATCACACCCCAGAGGAAAGGGGGCAGAGGAGAGACGGGGCTCACTTTTGTCGGCAGCTACTGCTACAGGGGCTATGATGAAGAGTAATCCTTGCACTCAGAAGGGCAGAAGGACTGTAGCTGCGTCCAGGTCTGGCACAGCAGTGGAGGCTTCCTGAACCCTCCTCCCCATTTTGGTACACAATGCAGGACCAGGAAATACCATTTAATATTTAATCTTACCACTGCATTGCGCTCAACTCTTGATCGTATTTGGTCTATTTTGCCTTCTGTAACTCTAGGAAATATAGATGAATCTGCTCCCTTACAAAACAGAAAAATATCACCTAAAAGAGACAAAATACGAAGTTTAAAATGGTTAAAATTTATTTTCTTAATTTTTAAAAAAAAACAGGTTAAATATCTTTAAAGACAGTTTCTTCAGACATACATTGTTCTGAGAGCGCTAATTACCATCTTAAAATTCCAAAGCATCACTGAAAGAGCAGAAAAGAGCAAAGCATGAAGAAAAGAACACTCTGGTGAGACCCAGTTGAATTCAAAATCAAGACAAAAGATCACAAACCACTAACCCCCTCCCCCCGAAAGCAAAGCAAATTCAGGATATGATATTTCTACCTGCCACTGATCGGACAATCACACTCATTCGCCTCCTTACAGAATCAAAACTCAACATCTCTAACAATTCAAACCTGAAAGAGAAAAAAAATATTTTGAAGTAAGCCTGTTTTTTCACATAGCTAAGCTTGTTACTGAACCTAGATAATAATTTGTAAGTTCTGCCACATGGAACAAAGTAAGATGCAGTCAGTTAAGGAAAAATGGGTGAGTCCCCTGGCAACTAGACCAGGAGTTTTGGCTGGATAATGACTGCATGATGGAGTCCAGTATCCAGTCACTGACAGCAGCCAGTACCAGAGGAAGATGAAAGAAACCCTGTAACACAGGGATATTGAATATACTACTCACAGGGAAAGTTTCCTTCTTAATGCTTAAGTTTCCTTCTTAATAGTCCTCAATAGCTAGAGATTGTCCTATGCCTTGAAGTATGAGGGTTTATATCCCTCGGATGTTTTAGGATTTTTAAAATTTATTATAACACTGAATATTCTTGTTTTCCCCAAAGGGAAATGACACTCCTATCCCTAATAAATCCCCACCCAACACCAATATTTCCCTCAACCCAATGATTCCCCTCTACCTTCCCCATACCATTCATTTAATGTATTTTATCAAGTCCCTTCTTATTATTTTTTTTTATAAAGTAAAGAGTCCCAATTTTTTTTCAATATAAACATATCTTTAACCCAAGTTCTGACCTCTGAAAAGCCCTTCTCCCCGTAGGGTGACCAAACAGCAAATGTGAAAAATCGGGACAGGGGGTGGGGGGTAATAGGAGCCTGTATAAGGAAAAGACACAAAAATCGGGACTGTCCCTATAAAATCGGGACATCTGGTCACCCTACTTCTCCGTAAATATTTTACTCAAGAAAAATGCTCTAATCATTAGACAGACCACATCATATTGTTTTCACTTGTTTAATCAGAGAATTTACTCAGTTCTATGTTATTACAGTCTGGAATTAAAAAAAAAAAATCATCTACGTAAGGCCACAATACTACTTTTGTTTGAAGTCAATGGTACCAATCTAGCAGGAAGTTGAATCAGGCTTATGATTGCAAAATGCAATGAAAATTGGAATAAGTCCAAGTATTTTTTAGTACTTCCATACTTCAACTGCCAAATTATTACTGTGCCTCCATTTACTTATGAATTTAGTTATAAATACCAGAGTCCTATATTACTTAACAGGAATGAAACCAATGGGGTACTATTCAAATAGGATTGTTTAAAAAAACATATGCAAACAGATGAAGCCATATTAATTTTCTATACCACATAAACACCATTTTGCCTTGGACTATCTTGTTATACCTTTGCTGTTTTCCCATTTTTCCCATTACATAGTTTCTCAAACTGTCAGAGTAAGTGAAAACAGAAAATGAGAAGTCCTGTAAATTATAACTATCAGTAAAGCATTACCCTTTTTCAACTAAGTGGTTTCTTATTTCTCACAATTTTTGGTTTACAAATGAATATACTTAAGGAAAGAAAAAATTGTTGTATACATTATTGATAAAATCCATTTCCTCAGTCCCAACCGATTCACATTTCCACAACCACTCACCTCTCAATATCATTTTTTGGATTTAAAATTTCCATAAAGTTGTCCTTCAGCCTTAAATATGTGTAACCAAGCCTGCAAATTTAAATGCAAATTCAGACAAGAAGAGATTACAAGTAATACATTTATAATTACGCAGCTTAGCATGTTGTAAGTACTTAAGAATTAACTTTATCTTCTGAAATAGAAATATCCTGTTTTGATTTCATTCATGGCTAAGGATTACTAATATATGCTGAGAAGATAGTAAACATCACGTTTATATGATTCTGTAAAATTGCCTATTAATAATATTTCTCTGCTGAAATATATTTTCAGCTTCAATTAACTGAATATCCATATTCAAAATTATTTTGGAGACCTAAAAACTATCAAATTACACACATACCTCTGTATTCCTTCAACTAAAGCAACTTCATCAGGTGATGATGATATATACACACAAGATCTTCCAGACAATTGGGCTTTCTTTAATCCATCTATATTGTCATCCTCTTTCGCTTGAACAGTGTGACAAAGACAAAGAGCCCGAAAAAATAGCTCCTCTCTCTCCTAATAAATAAAAAGGAAAGAATTGTCATTATATAGTATTATTTTGAAAAGGGATAAGAAAAATGAAAACAAAAACAAAAGAAAACCCTATCTTCCTTCTAAATTATTCTGTTTTGTAGGAGATTGGAACCACTTATTTGATTTGGGCTTGTACCTAAAACCAATTATGAATATTTTTGATAGGTAATACAGTCTCACATGGTGGCTAATCCTTTATAGGGAATTGGATGCTAGCCCTACCTGTGACTAATCAAGCTTCCTCCTAAATGATGTCATAAAGCCAGGATCAGGTGACAGCTTGAAGATTACCTGGTCCTCATAAAAGCCAGCAAGCAGCTCAAGAGAACAGCAGGGAGTAAGATGACTCCTGTAAGAATCATTGGATCAAGGGAAATGGCCCATTTCACATGCAACTCTCAGATAGAAGTGTAATCTTAAAAGGAGCAGAATGGATAGGTGCAGGTTGTAGGAAGGTCCCTGCGGGAGTCCCTGGGACAGGGGAAGGAACACAGATTAGATATGATTCTCAGGGGAATGGCCTGCAGGCAGCAGGCTAAAGGTAAGAGGAGTAGAGAGAGGCTCGACCTGATTCTCAGGCAGATGCCCTGTGGAATATAATCCTGTAGGGAGTAGACAGGCTCTTGCAGAAGGCCCTGGGTCACAGAGAAAGGACATGAGTAATATGATAAACTTTCTCTCAGCACCCAGGTCTTACTGTGGGGTGAGTTTGACTGTTCTGTTGCAACTCTGACAGGTGTTTACTGCACAATAGCAGAGCATGTTTTTAGGGGCCTTAAATCCAAGCTGAGAGCCAGAAAAGCATTGGGTCTGCACCTTTGATGTTGTCAGATGGGTGTGTGGACTTCAGTGTCTTGCATAGCTTGAAACAGCCCCTTTCTGGTTGTTCAAACAAGGTATGCTTTGGTAGGGGATTTTGGGAGCTGGCGCCAAACCTTTACAGTCAGTTGCAGGGATTGACTAAGGACCGCCTCTCTTTATGTATCTCAGGCCTCTCTGAGTGCAGCTTGGGAACCACACCAAAGAGGTAACTGCTAGTTCCTGGGCAGTTGGTTGGGGTTCTGTTTTATCAATGAAGGTTGCTAAGTTAAGCCAAAGAAGAACTGCAGCCTGTGCTCTAATCACACTTTGGTGTCTGTCTCTCTTTCCTGCAAAGCAAAAACTGCTTTAAATTGAGTTGCCCAGAAAAAAGCTTCACAACCTACAGTGAGGTCACAACTTCAAGGATGAAAACCTCTAGGCTACAGAATTACAGTAAATAAAACTTAAAAAGGCCCCATTTTGCACTAGTTTAAATTTATGAAGGCTATAGAATATGCTTTTAGCACCCATTTTTCCCTTTTATCATAGGTTTTGTCTTATATTATCATAACTGATTTCTACTTTAATCAGTCAACTAACTATTATTATAGATGTTTAGCTATTAACTTGGTAAAGTTTCATATTTTAGTTTTCATTTAATGATATTTTACAATTTTATTAAGTGGATTCTCTTGGACATTTCTTGTTAAGCAAATAAATCCCTTAGGGCTTGTCTACATTTACATTTTATAGCGCTCTAACTTGCTGGCTCAGGGGGGTGAAAAATCACCCCCCTGAGCACAGCAAGTCTGAGCGCTTTAAAGCGCTAGTGTGGACAGGCTCCCAGCGCTCGGAGCTAATCCCCTCGTGGAGGAGGCGGAGCGCTGAGAGAGCTCTCTCCCAGCGCTCGCGCGCGATCACATTCGCACTTCAAAGCGCTGCCACGGGAGCGTTCCCCCGGCAGTCCTTTGAATTTTCCAGTGTAGACATACCCTTAGACTAAACTACAAGAGGAAAATATTTATGCTGTGATACAATTCCACCAGAAACCCACTTAGTTTACTAAAATCTCTGGGACATTATACACCTCTACCCCGATAAATGCGACCTGATATAACACGAATTCGGATAAAACGCGGTAAAGCAGTGCTCGGCGGGGGGAGAGGGGGGGCTGGGGCTGCACACTCCGGCGGATCAAAGCAAGTTTGATATAACGCGGTTTTACCTATAATGCGGTAAGATTTTTTGGCTCCTGAGGACAGCATTATATCGGGGTAGAGGTGTATTTATAGTTTTCTTTTCAACATAAAGATCAGTTCATTTTCATATTTTTTTTAAAGGAGCATCGTACTTTCCCGCTTCCTCCTGGAGAAGAGTCGATCATATCAATGCCTGTACAATCATGGAGGATTTGCCCATTACAGATGACATGAGGTATATAAACATGCCCTTCAATGCAGCATTCTATGAATTCCATATTGTTCTCAGTTAATGTTCCCGTTTTATCTGTGAAGACATACTCAACCTGCAAAGAAATACATTAATTAAAGAGAACTGGATATATTGTCAGACACTGAGAATGTCTCTGTTCATAACTCAAGTTGTATAATTTTCAAGCCCTTAGCTGCTGGACTTCAACAAAGAAGAACACAATAGCTTCCTTTGGGGTGTCAACTTTTGTCAAAATACAGGCAGCACCTGAAAGGTTCTACAGTACATGGGGTAGCTGCAGAACTATGTTTCACCTGACAAAGAATGTATGTGAGACAGTAGTGAAACACTTAATCCATTTTTCTCACTTCCATCCTCCTCCTTTCCCATGTTAAATCCCTTAATCTGCAAGAGCAATTTCTGGAAACAGGTTGCACATGGCTTACACTTGTCAATGACTTTTGATATCTGATGCATTAGCCCAGATTTTGATTATAGTGACTACAACGATGTCAACAGAATTACTTAAGCATTACATGCTAACGTGTATGTAAGTGAGATACAAGTGAGATCAGAATCTGGACCATAGCAATTATGCAAAAATAGATAAAAAGTAGGCCTAGATAATGTTACAGTGTAGGCCTAGCAACTGCACTCTTCACCCGAACATTAGTTTTTATTTCACCTTCCATAGAGCTTCATGGAATTCAAAACTCCCAGCGGTAAGAAAATGAAAAGACCTCTAGCAGGGACAACTGATATGTCAGACTACTGTAACAGCTCAAAGGTGAGGTGGGTTTTTTTTTTTTTTTTTGGGTAACTGACAGCAAGCAGTGCCAAATACATCATTTAAACTAACGATGTTAATAATTGGCTAAGCAATACTTCTCTCAATTACTATTGATCTTATTGTTTAAAAACCTTCGAAATTATCACACACGTTAAAAGAAATAAGTGGGTCCAATAGAAGGTATTACCTAACCCGCCTCGTCTCTCTAATACCCTGGAACCGACATGGCTACAACAACACTGCATACAACTAAGTCCATTAAGTTTGGATGCACAACTTGACAAACCTCAGGCCTGTTCTTCAGAGGCTCTGAGCACCTACAATTCTCACCAACTTCCCACTGACTTGGGTGGTCGGTACCTTTGAAAATCAAGCCTTATGGGTATCAAGCTGGACATCTAAAACTGAAGAACACTTTTGAAAATCCAGACCAAATCTTGAACAGCACATTTTGAAGTGACAAAAATTAATTATAAAAGCCAAAAATGACCATAATTGGGTTATTTTTCTTGAAGTGTTAGAAACTATTGATACATTTTTATCATCAGTTAGAACTTCTATGAGGAATTTACCTGTCCTAATTCCTCATTGAGGTCAGAAGTATTCACCAGAGGTCCTTCACCTGTGTCCTCATCAAACATTTCTTCATCCCAAGTGAGGAAATAAGAACCAAGAAACTTCTGCATTTCCACTGTGACATACATTGATACAGGAATAATGTAGTTGAAAAGAACCATGAACGCAAGGAAGTCTGTAAATGCTCTAAGTATCTGCCAAAGAAACAAAACCAAAACATTGATTTTTCATTAATCAGTGGAAATTACAAGATTAAAATGGTTATTTACGCGTTTATCTTTCAAATGTCTTTCAAACATTAAGTGGAACCATTTAAAAGAAAAATCTTCTCAGTTACTGTCAACCCTCAGCTTAAATTTCTGCATTTCTCCATCACCATCATTTTCTCTCCATGCTTCACTATACAGTGAAGTCAGAAACTGGCACATTTTATACATCTGTTATGATTCCAACTTCACTACTAATTAAGCATGAGGAAGAAAGAGCTTTGAAGGAGAAACCAACTTTGTAATTCTCGTAATTCTGAAATTGAGAGTACATATTTTCAGTTACATATCAATGTATTACAAAGTTCTCGAGTGTCGAATGAATGACTACCTATGAATGATGAAAAATTAATATTCACAGAATATCAAAAGAAAAACCAAACAGCAAGAAAAGGAGACAAGGTTTGCTGATTTGTACAGATTACAGGCATTTCCCATATTTCAAATAAAGGGCCTCCCTGTCTCAATGAAATAGCAAGGTATTCACATGTATATATTAATACTTTGATGTTTTCTCCATAGATAATAAATGACAGATTTTAAGCAATTTAGAAATAAAGGACTGAATTGTTCAACCTTTACTCCCATTAGTAAGCCTAGCAATCAGAGTTACTAAGATCACACAAGTAAGTATTACTTGTGGGAGTAAAGGTTGCAAAATCCAATCTTATTGGTAAGAAAATTTATCTATGTGAAGAAAGGCTGCAAAATGAGGCCCAAAATTAAGAGCAAAGAGTTTAATACGGATTTCTCAGTAACTAATACCAGCAACAAGAAAACACAAACTTTAGGTGGATTTTTAATACTGTACCTACTGAATACTAAACACGATTACTATATAGTCTCTTTAAGCTGGATGTTCGTTCAAATGTAATTTTAAAGTGCAGAAAGCCAAAATACAAGCTTTTCCAAACTGCACTGCCAGTAGTCTCAGCAAGGACCAGGAAAAATAATTCATGACTGATAGTCACTCTTCACTAGGATCACTGGAAACATATGTGAATTTAGGGTGTTCTGAAACTATTTTGGTATTTCAAGTGTTTTCTTCACAAGATAAATTTTCATTAAAAATATTCTGCAAATTATGGTTGCACAGATCTACTTCTGAAAGAACAACGACAGTGTTGTATTTATCAATCTACAGGAACAGATAAGACAGCCAGTGTCCATTTATATTGGACATGGTGGGGCATGATATAACAGTCCCACCTATGGTACATTTTTACAGCAAGAGGGGCTAACCCTCATTCGCCTCGGGGTCATTAACTTTGAATATGACCATACCAATTTAAAAATGTCGATATTGTTTACTATTTTACTGCTGTTCATTTTAGTATAAAAACTTAGTTAATGTGCTTTATGCAGTATAGTTGGATTAATTCAAAAGGACATGCTCCACGAATCAGGTGGCATTGGAATGTGGGATCAAATACTTGAATTTTGTTTTGGTCCTTATGGGGGAATAGAAGGGAGAAGAGAGAGACAGGTGATGATATGGGAAGACCTCTGGGAAGAGATTGGGGTGGGAAGTCACAAAGAAAGGACTCCAAAAAAATATCCAACAAGTTCACTTGATTTGTTCTAAATGCCATTGAATTTTATAAATTTTCCTGTAGATATCCAATGGCTCTAGTAATCCCCTAAGTGATTCTCAAAAGTCCTGAAATGGCTTCCCCTCAGACAATCAAAATTACTTCTAATCAATAGAAGCTCATCCCCAACTTCAGAGATCTATTCATAAGCTACTGTATAAAAATATATCATATCCCACACTTCGCCAATAGCTTCTAACATTCTGTCATCTATTTTTAATATGTTTACTTTAGATAAACATCTACTATTTATTCAATATTTATTTTTTATAGTAATTAGGTACCATGCCTAGGGGATTTGCTTTCCTCTAACTGATATAGCAATTTTAGCCTCTCTAAACTTTTCAGTTTTACTATGATGTATATACTATTTAAAAATCACTACTTAGACGGTTTTCATGAAACAAGTGTTAACGAAACAGAAAATGTATAAAAACAAAAAGATTGCAGGGTACCTCCATTTGAATTTAGGATAGTATGGAAGTATGTTATCCAAAGACTTAGAATGAAAAAACAAACAAACAGAACAAAAACAATAGATCAGCATAGCATGGTCAAGTGTTGTATCTGCACTTAACATTCAGCATTTTAAAAGTGACCTCCAAAACATTCAGAAATATATTTTAACTAGTGTGTACTAAATGCACAAAGAACAAGGGGGCAAAGAGTCATTCAAAAAGTAACAGATTGGAAAAAACTAGCGTTTCCAATCTTCTTAAAGTTATGCCAGCCAGTTTGACTCCATTGTGATGTCACACATACCATGAAGCATCATTAACTAATAGAGCCAGTCAATATGGGTCTGGTAAGTGACACTTTTTTCAGTAATATGGTGTCATTTTGAAAAAATATTTCATATACTTTTTTAAAAATAGCTTTTAAAAAATGTTATAGAATAGCTTTTAAAAAATATTTTAAAAATAAAACATTTCTCTAACTCTACACCAACCCATCATACACTTCAATAGCAGGGCTTCCTGTTATCCGTAATGTCATACAATCATGTATTCTGGGATTACAGTGGAATGGAACTGTAATAATCTCAGGGGGACTAAAAAACGACAAGTTTACGCTTTCCTAGTTGCTATATGTTCCTCCACACTTTTCTATTTAGAACACTATAAAGAAAATTTTTTACATGTGTCACTCTTGAACATCTTGAGAGAAAATTATATGTTACACAAACACACAGTAATTTTTCATACCAGGTTTCTTTTCCTTTCTGACTCTGTTTTCTGATTATACCACGGTTCATCACGAAATGGATCACTCTGCCAAACATACTTCAGGGCAGTATTTATTAGTGCTTTACTGATTAGAATACAGAGGTATACAATAAGGAATACATTCATTGATCTAAAACAAACAAAAGAAACAACTCTTCCATTAGTATATAAAAATGTACAGTTTATGAAAACTTTATACTGAAGCTCCTTAAGTCTAATTAATATTCATTAACAAATCTAATAATGTTATGATGTTAAATCAGTTCTCTACAGTATTTCTCCAGCAGAGAATAATATCACTAAGACCTGGTCTAAACTTAAAAATTTACCAGCATAACTTGATCACAGATTTTATACGCATATTTTACCAACATTTCTATGCTGGTAAACGCACTAGTGTAGATGCAATTACATTGTCATAACTATCCTTATACCAGGACAGCTTATGCCAGTTCTCTCAACCAGCACAAACTACACTGGTATAAGCACTTTTATACTGATATAACTGCGTCTATGCTCAAGATTTTGCTGGTATAACTATACCAATATAATGGCAAAAACCTCCTATTGCAGATGAGGCCTAACTTTTCATCTCAAAGCTTAAGAAAACAAAAATGTTGTTATTAACATCAGTGATGGGCATGAACTGAAAGCTCTGACCTGTACACCTTTAACAATAAGATGAGCTCTTTCATCACTTCCCAGCAGTTGTGAAAGGAAACAGGAGGTACACAGGCTGATCACCATAGCTTGCTTAAGCAATGGCATCCTCTCTGCCACTCAGACACCAGGGTAAGCTTTAGGGCTATCTTATAGTACAATGAGACTATATAATAATCCGAAGAAGTGAGGTTTTTACTCACGAAAGCTTATGCCCAAATAAATCAGTTAGTCTTTAAGGTGCCACCAGACTCCTTGTTGTTTTTATAATAATCCCCAATATCTTTGGTAACAGACAACCAATATCAGCCCAAGTAGCTGCTACTCCCCTTATAGATGACAGTGTGTTCAGAAAGCAACAGGCTTCCTTTTCAATACCATTCATTTTGCTTGTGTAGAAAACCATTCATTTTAGATAAAACACAGAAACCCTGATAAAGACAGACTGGTAGTACACAGTTTTTTTGCAGTTTGGTTCCATTTTATTGTATTTTAGTATGCTTTTCCAGACTGAAGTGCCTCAAAGGAGTTTTGTCTATTGAACTCAACATTTAAATGCTAAAAATTGGGAACTCTAAGGGTACTGGAACATGGCACAATCTAGTGATTCTGTCAGTGGATCTACTCTAAGCAGCAAGAGTTACAAAATTCTGGAATGGTAAAGAACAGCTGATTTCTAAAAGGTATCTAGCATTAAGAAGTGTTTGTTGTTGTTTTTAAAATATAGTCATCCGTTCAATAAGAGGAACAAAAATCTAACGGGAGCCCATGGTGACATACAGAAAGATGCAATTTTTACTAAGTCTTTCTTCCACTTATATTCTAGTTAATGAAACGTATAGTTTTAGCATAAACAAAAAGGTGTCTATTTTATTAAATCCAAACGTACTCTTTTCGCCCCAAAATATATATTTAAAAAAGGATAATAAAAGCTTTACTTTTCAACAGCAGATCGTTTCTGTGATTTTGACTGGTAATTTAATGCCATCTTAGTTTCCATGCCAGTGTATATAGCAACACCTGAAACAAGAAAAACTATTTTAGTAAAGTATCAGGGGGTAGCCGTGTTAGTCTGTATCTACAAAAACAACAAGGAGTCTGGTGGCACCTTAAAGACTAACAGTTTTATTTGGGCATAAGCTTTCGTGGGTAAAAACCTCACATCTTCAGATGCATAGAGTGTCTGAAGAAGTGAGGTTTTTACCCACGAAAGCTTATGCCCAAGAAAATCTGTTAGTCTTTAAGGTGCCACCAGACTCCTTGTTATTTTAGTAAAGATTGTGATTGAAGATTGTGAATGCAAGTGTTAATGAACAGCACAAGATCAAGAAGGATATACAATCCTGACATCAATAAAAAAAATCTCTGATTGCCCTGCTATTTACATACCCTACCATTACATCCTGCCTTGGCCATATGAAGAAAAAAAATACTGGTTCAGATGATATTCAGAAATTACAAACAGTTGTAACATCATGGTTAGTACAGGCAAATTTTAAGAAATAGAGGTTGTTCACTTTGTATAGTAACTGGAGGTTCTTTGAGATGTGTGGTCCCAATCTGTATTCCATTGTGGGTACGCATGCACTTCATGCGCCTGAGACTGAAATTTTTTTGCTAGTATTGTCCATTGGTCCCCAACCTGTGGTCCAGAAGAAGAGCATAAGGGGTAGTGAAGACTGACTACTTCTCCTGTTCCTTCTCGACCATGAATCATGTGAGAACCCAAGCAGAGGGCAAGATGGACAGATAGGGGAATACAGCTAGAGACTACACATCTCAAAGAACTCCAGTTACTATACAAGACAAGTAGCCCCTCTTTCTTCAAGTAATGGTCCTTATGTGTATTCCATTGCACATTGACAAGGAAGGAGGAGGATGCGAGGACCTACGCAGTACGGATAACTGAAGGACTGCAGATCCAAATGAAGCATCAGCTGCAGAGGCTTGGATTAGAGCATAATGTCTTGTGAAGGTATGTATAGAACTCCATCTTGCGCTTTGCAGATGTCTATCAGTGGCAGATGAAGTGATGCTTGATGGGCCCTCACATTTTGCAGGGGAGGATATCAACTAACTGATAACAGAACAGGATACAGCCTGAAATCCACTTGGAAAGCCTCTGACAAGAAATCACTTTGTCCCTTCATCCATTCTGCCAACAAACAAAACAAACAACGTAGGTGATTTCCTAAAAGACAATATGTTCTTCATTGGTGGAGTGCCAGTGCCTGGCATATATCCAGGGAATAAAGTCTCCTCTCCTCATTAGCAGCATGTAGCTTCAGAACAAAAAACAAACAAACAAACAAACAGGTAGATGTATAGTCTGTTTTAGGCAAAAGCCCAAGAGGACTTTGGGGGTGAATTCTGGGTGTAGCCTCAGCATAACTATCGCTATGGAAAATTGCATAAGGTGGATAAGCCATAATGAAACCTAGTTCACCAAACCTTCTTGCTGATGGGATGGCCACTAACATGGCAGGCAACCTTCACAGAGAGATGGGAGGAGCATGTCACTAAAACAGTCGTCATCAAAATGGTGCCAAGAGGACCAAATTAAGGTCTCATGCTGGAGTGGGTTTAGTTACTGGAGGGAAGGTTCTAACTGGAGGGAAGGTTCAGGGGTCGGCAACCTTCGGCACACAGCCCATCAGGGTAAACCTCTGGTGGGCTGCGAGACATTTTATCTGCATTGACCGTCCACAGGCATGGCCCCCTGCAGCTCCCAGTGGCCGCAGTTCACCATGCCTAGCCAATGAGAGCTGCGGGAAGTGGCGGCCAGGGAACGGTGAACCACGGTCACTGGGAGCTGCGGGGGGCTGTGCCTGCGGACGATCAGTGTAAATAAAATGTCTCACGGCCTGCCAGCAGATTACCCTGATGGGCCGTGAGCCGAAGGTTGCTGACCCCTGAACTAGACCTTTTAGAAAATGTAATTACTGGATAGGTGAAAATAGAGTGGTCATTGACTGGAGGGTGGCAGGCACTAATTGCCACCATGTGCACTCATAGGGAGCTGAGGACTTCAGGGTGAGCAGATAATATAAAATAATGGGAATGTCCGGTCATTTGTGGCCATATGGCAATGTCAGGCCCAAACAGAAAATCTCTTCCACTTAGCCACTTTCTGATGGATTCCCTTCCTGCTATTGTTAAGGATGGCTTGAACTGCTAACAAACATGTCTGTTCTAGATTTGATGCCCATCCAAATACCAGGCTGTGAGGTGGAGACACTCTGGATTGGGATGTCCGATCTTGCCATTGTCCTATGTCAGAAGGTCCAGAAAAATCAGAGGCTGATGGGGTCAAGCCGACAGCTGGAGAAGGTTGGGCTACCAAAACTGTCTGGGCCATCTGGAAGCAATGAGGATGATTGCCACTCTATCTTGCTGGAGGACTCAAGGTAAGAGAGGAATGCGGAGAAAGGGGTACACAAGGGATTAGGTATCTCCTTTGGAGTCTTGACCTTTAATTCCTCTGGACCAGTATGTCTTGCATTTACTGTTTTCTTGTCCTACTAATAGATCCCAAGAAGGGAATCCCAACTGCTTGAATATGCTCTGCACCACAGTTGTCATGTAGCTCTCATCTGTGGTTGATCATGACATGTATGCTGTGCCACTAATGTTCTGTGTATCCTGGGAGATGTACTGATGATAGGGTGATTTTATGACTAATACACCAATTCCATGGGTTTACCGTGTCTATGCACAGGGATATGCACTTCGCTCCCCCTTCCTTGTTGATGTAGCACACTGTTGTGATATTGTTTCATATCACCTGAATACATTGGGATTGTACAAGCAGTAAGAATTGCTTGCAGGCCTCTCAGACAGCTCTCTGTGCCAGCACATTTATGTGCATCCTGGACTCTCGGGGAGTCCACGTCCCTTGTGCTGTGTGTTTGTCCAGATGGGAGTCCCATCCTAGGAGGGAGGTGAAATAATCATTTTCTGGGGGTGGAACAAAGGAAACTCCTGTGTACATCTTCTTGTTGCACTGCCACCACCTACTTGGCACAGACACCATCTGATGCCAGGCTTGTGGACAGTGAAGCCGAAGTCTCGCAAATGGTGTCAAGTGGGTACGATGCCATGTGACATAGGAGAATAAAACATGTACAAATCAATGACTGAGGCTCTGAGTTGATTGATTAAATTATTCAGTGACTGAAATCTGTCCAGAGATGCGCCGATAAATTCTGTGGTCTGCAATGGAACTAAAATGGACTTTTCTGTGTTCACGCAGATTCCTAGTAACACTAGAAAACTGAGGAGAGATGAAAGAAAGTACCTTTGTAAACACTCTGGACACTGTTGCTAGTCCAAAAGGGAGCATCCTGAACTGATAATGATTTGGACCTATAGTGAATCTCATCAATCTTCAGTTAGAGGGATTGATGTTGATATGAAAATAGATATCCTTCATGCCGAGATCCATGATCCAATTGTCTCCGTTTAGGGACATAATTATTGATGTCAGGATGACCATCGACAATTATGGTTGCCAACCCTCCAGGATTGGCTGGGAGTCTCCTGGAATTGGTATTGATCTCCCAGTGACTATTGAAAGCAATCCAGGAGCTTTTAATAGGATATTTTAAGAAAATCACATTATGTCTTGCTGGGGAAAAAAATCTCCCGGAACAGCTTCAGTCAGACGTGGCAACCCTATCCACAATCTCAATCTGCAGATAAAGACATTGAGTTGTTGGAGGTCTAAAATGGATCTCCACCCTCCTTTTCGTGGATATGAGGAAATATTTGGATAAAATTCTCCCCCCTCCTCCCTGATATTTAGGTGGTACCAGCTCTACAGTTCCCTGCTGAAGTGGGAAGTCTACCTCCTGAATGAGTATCTTCTTATGAAAGTGGCCCCTAAAAGGGAATAGGGTTTTGAAGGGGGAGGGTAGAGGAACTCTGTGTATCTGAACTGGATGATGTTAAGAACCCATTTGTCTGTTATCTACTAGGCATGAAAAATTCGGCTATTCAGCCACCAAATGGGATGTCTGGGTCAGAAGAAAATGGCGTCTCAGTTGGTTAGCAGCTCTTGACGGTCTTGTCAAAGTACCTCTTGATATGAAGTTGTCGCTGAAAGGAGGAGGAAGGAGGATGAGTGTTGTGTTTAGTTTTCTGGATCCTCTATTGCTTCTGTGGTGGTTTGTATCCCCTTTGGTGGTAGAAGGGTTGTGGAACTGGTCTTGGTTCATAAGGCTGTTTATGACACTTCCTCTTCAGTGCTAGTGTATATAAAGTTAGGGACCATACTGTTGCCTTGGAATCCTTCAGTGAGTGTAAAATTAATCTGTCTTCTCGCTAAAAAAATTATTCCCATCAAATGGCAAATCCTCTACAGCTGACTGAACTTCCCTGAGAAATCTCAAGAAGTGCTGCCAGGATTTGCAACACAACAGCAGTTGCCATTAACCTTGAGGACATGTCAGCTGCATCAACTGCAACCTGTAGAGATGTTCTAGCCACTAATCTACCCTCCTCAATAAGGACCCAAAATTATGCCCCATTTTTTGGAGGGAACTTATCTCTGAATTCAGAAATTTTTGAATAGTTGACAAATTGTATTTCGATAGCAAGGCCTGGTAGTTGGCTATTCGGAATCGCATGCTGGTGGACATAAATGCCTTTCTTCCAAAGAGGTCTAAACTTTTTGTTTCTTTACCTGGGGGGGGATGGACCTTGGGTGCTGTTACCTACTTGTTTAGTGGCTGCCCAAACCACCAAAGGATTCAGGCAGGATGAGTAAATAAAAATGCTGTTACCTTGTCTGGGACAAAATATCTCTTGTCTACCCTCTGAGGAGTAAGGTGCACTTGTTGCTGGAGCATGCCACACAAGCCTGGCATGCTCAAGGATGGCACTGTTAATGGAGAGTGCCACTCTGCTAGGTCCTGCACTCTGTAAACTATCCAGGAGTCTGTAAGGTATCTCCTGAATTTGCTCCAGAAGAATCTGGAGCTTATCCACAACTCCAACAGATCTTGAAACTGTTTTTGGTCATCTGGTGCAGACGAATGGACACTACTAGCAAAAAACTTCCAGACTCAGGCACATTGAGTGTATATGTACTGACAGCGAAATGCACATAGGGACCTGCATTAGAAGCAGCAACATTCACATTCCATTTCTAATTCACATTTTTTCATCTTGAATCTACACCACGTTCTTCACAATTCTTGCGTTGGAGTGTCTTTTGACATGTTACCCAATGCAACTGTACAAAGTATTTTTGAATAGTCCATATTGTAATTCTAGATTATTTGTCCAGCTTCAATTTTAGAAACTAAATGATAGGTTATAAGAAGTATTCTAAACAAGCTTAAGCTACATGATGTATGCAAGAATAAAAGAAATCCACAGATTTTGCTCTCTTCAGCAGAACCTACTCATTCATTTAAAAAAATATTATAGTTTTGCACAGCCCCATTAATAACAGCTTCAGAGACTAAAAAAAAGAAGATTAAATACAGCAATTATAATCAGCTGTAAACAAAAAAAATGTATCCAAAGTACACATTAAATCAGATCTAATGTATCCTGGGTCATAACTCATTACTAAAAATAAGATACTCTGGCATGTGTGCTGTGCTGGGATAATTCCATATGTTGGGTGTGTTATTAACAAGGTCAACAGCAACTGCTCAAGAAGTGGCAGTATCTCAGCCTGATACACATCTTCACTGAGTTTATAAAACAGCCCTATGAAATTTAAAATAGTAATAAAAATACATATTAATTATACTAATTACATTGTTCTTTATTCCATGTAAATAAGGGAAATTTAACAACATCTCTCCTCTAGTCATTTCCTGCTGGGTTCTTCTGGAGAGAAAAAGTTGCAAAATTTTTCTAGATATCTTGCCATTCCGTCTCCCCTCTTGGAAAGAGAAGGTGGTGCATCATGGGAGACTTAGTCAGGCCAAGGAGCCTGACCCATAGAGGAGAATGGGGACATGAAGCAACTGAACTACAACTTCCACGATGCACCGTGGCAGCATTTCCAAATTAAAGTATTTCAATTTTTTGGTGACTGGTTCGTAAACATCAAACTGAACTTTTCTGCAAAAAGCAGGCACTTTATGGAGGGGAAAAAATGTTGAGATGAAAATCCAACTCTCTGCTGAAGAACAGTTTTAAAAGAAAATGTTGGCCAACCCAACATATATTAGGTTGGGGTAACAATTCATCTACCCTAATGATTCAGCAACAGACACTCAACATTTTCCAATGGCTCATTAACTGCTAACACAATTGGGCTTTTGAGCACACACTGCTAGCCTGTCACATCCACACCAAACCAACAACTCTGTGGATTAGAGTCACACATTTATGTGCGGAATTTAAGAAACATTTCCTTCCAAGGTCTATTGTTGATAGCTAGTACTTAGAGATTACTACATACTAAATCAATTGCTATTTCAAAAAAGGGTGTCATTGCTATTGTATGTCAGTTGTGATTATCTCAGTTCTCTTAATAATGGCAAAAATGCACTCTGTGGTGCAGATGTGGTTCAGGCAATGCAAGGGAAGATTTATGCTCAAGTGATTGTAATTATAGATTTTTAACTTGATTTAATGTTTACATTTTAACTGAAAATGCATTATCATCATTTATTAATTCAAATATTTACCGAAGATTCTCTGTGTGTTCTTTAAAGTAGCTCCTCTAAGAAGCAGATTTTCAGATCCTAATGGCCTACAAAAGATAAAGGATTATCAAAAATATATTAAGTGTTCAGAAATAGAAAACAGATTGTTATGAAAGTCACAGGAAACATAACAGACAGTATTAGCTACAGAAAATAAAGTATTGCTCATTTGGTTAAATGAAAGTCTACACTTAACAAGCAACCAACATTTGCAATTTACATTTGGGATTTTTTATTAAAGTATTGTGGTCAAGATTTTTAGATATATGAATACCTAAAATTAAGCTCTTAAATTCATATTTAGACACCTGGAACCTGATTTATAGAAGCGTTGAGAATCCAGCGGCTACCACTGACTTCAGATTGAATTTGGACCATAAACCTCAATATACAAAGATAATGGAAAAATGCATTACGGAGTTTGTTCCACCAGCATTGTCCAAGACATACATGCCATATCGTAACCAACTTATCTTGCTTTAGTTCTCACCCCTGAAAATTGTAGTCTAATTTTGTTCACTGATTAGGATGGGAAACTCATTAGGATGGGAAAGATTGCTGCTTTCAAGTTCTCTTTCTCCCTCCCTTTTCAAGTTAGCTGTAAAGAAATTTGATGGAGCAAAAGTTTTAGACTCTGATTGCTATAAACTAACCTTTAAGTCATCCAAAGTTTTGAGAATTTATACAGTACTTCAAATATATCTTATGAGAAGCAAATATTTTTATACGGCATGCTGGGAATATGTGTGCTACATATCAGCAATGATTGAAAACTATTTTGTAATCTTGTTGAATTTAAAGAGCTGTTTTGCTTGGTCTTCACTGAAAGGAAGTTTGGATATCCAAAAAGTGGTGTTTTTAATTTGAGTCAGCACTGAACTAGAAGAGTGCTTCAGCACTGTGCTAAAAGGTGCTGTGTTTTAGAAAAGATGTAAAACCTGGACCTGACCACTTGTAGACATTTCATGACACTGTAAGGTATCGGCTGTTAACGCTGGTGACTGGACCAAATGCCAGTTTGTATAAGGGAAGACAACCAGCTGGTAGTGACAGTTGAAAGTATACAGCTATGAACAGATGGTTACCTTGCAAATAGAAGAGGCAAATATCTCAACTCTCTATGCACCAGATTTTGCTATACCATACCACACCACAAGACGAGCGACACCTACGATGTAAGGACAAGCTTTTCATAGTTTGGCTATAGACACAAAATACAGTCTTTCATCTATAATATTTTTACTGGTGGCCTTGCTTTTATTGCAACTCTCAAAGCAAAAAGAATAGTTGCTTAGAGTTTGAATTTTAGCCATGAACTTTATTGAAGAGAGAAATATTCCTGAATCAGGACCTTTTTGAAACCTGCCTGTAAAATACAGAGGATGCACTGAAAGAAGCATCGTTATATATCCTCCCCTTTCTCCAATATCCAGTGAATGAAGATGCACTAACCTAAGAGAACATTGTCAAGGCTGATTATTTTCAGCTTCAGCTCACAAAGGCCACTCAGCAATTTCCTCTGAGAAATCAAGAGTTAAATAGCTCTGCTCAATCTCCAGGCCATCCCCCAAGGCTAGGTGTTCTGAGTTGGGGAAGCTGACTGGTCTCAGATAGCAGTTCTGGCCTATTAGGTAGTATTTACAGAGAAGTATACAGTGATGCTCTCAAGGTCAGAAAACCAAAGACGATGAGGCCATCAAGAAGCCAGCAGGATCATTTATATATAACCTAATTTCTCTTGCAGCTCTACAGAACAGGATTAGGCCAGGGAAACAATATCCCAGTTCCTTTCTTCAATCCCAGGCCAATGTATCTTCCCCACGGTTTGGGGACAGATGTACTTTCCAAAATGCGGTTAGTGTAGCTGTCTTGCTAGAGTCAAGCCAATTGACTGTTCTGGACTCAGCTGCTAATGTTGAGTCTGAACTTTTGATGAGCTTAAACTTAACCCAGATTTGATGTCTCTGTCTNAACTCGGGTGCTGGAGAGGTGAGTGAGGACTTGCTTTTTACCTAACACTAGCACACCTCCTGGAAGAACTGAGGTGCAGGCTCCACTTTCCTACAGTCCTGGACAGGAGCTCCCCTGGTTTAAGAGAGAGACTGTTCTGAGGGGGCAGGGAAAGGCTATGTCCAAACACAGATGGGGCAAGTGGGGAAGAAAAAGAACACAGAGCTGTGTGTTCCTATTGCCTGTTCATATGTACTACTGCGGTTTGGTTGTTATTTGCATTATGTAGTCCCAAGGGCCCCATTGTGCTAAGCACTGTATACAGAGAGCAAGAGGCAGTCCTTGCCCCAAAGGAGCTTATAATCTAAATAGACAAAAAAAGGATAGGGGAACAGCAATAACATCCAAGTTTGTCCCCGCAGTCTGAGTGAGTGAAATCTGCACAATTGCAGCCGCACCTCACCTTGGGTAAAACCCTTGGTGTGAAAGCAAGGGCGATTGTAGCTCCTTTTGTGTGTTGCACCGGGCATCGCTCTCATGAAACCGAATTTCCTTCTTGTATGATTGGTGTGTGTAAAGTCCTCCTGTATGGGTAACCAGACGTCTAAGTCGGGACAGTTCCCTAAAGGAACGCCGGCTCTGTATTTTCTATATTTTAGGAAGGGTCCGGACTCCTGTAAATTTCTGGAAAAATGGTCTAGGCTAACTCAGGGAGATCCCAAAACTCAGTAGCCACTGTTAAAATCTTGGAACAAGAACCGAGTGGACATCTTAAAAGACAAACTCAGCCAATCTAAAACTAAATTGGAAAAGGAGAGATTAATTGTTTCATGCAGTGGTGGGAAGAGGCAAATTGTAGGTGGACAAAATCAAAACTCGCGTTTCTCAAATATTCAAATAAGAAGTTAAAAGCTTTATTAAAAGCCTCCTCTCCCACCACTAGGGTTACCATACGTCCGGATTTTCCCGGACATGTCTGGCTTTTTGGTCCTCAAATCCCCGTCCAGGGGAATTGCCAAAAAGTAGGACATGTCCGGGAAAATAGGAAGGAAGGGATCGTGGGGTTTAGGTCTGGGTTGAGCCACTGGGGCCGGCGGGTGCTCGGCTGCCGGCGGTGCCGCTCGCTCTGCCAGGGGCGGGGCGGAGCCGCTCGGCCGGAACTGGGGCCCAAGCCGAGCCGGCTGGAGCCGCTGGGACCGGGGCTGCTCGGCCGCCGGCCAGTGCCACTTGCCCAGGGCCGGGGCTGCTCGGCCGGAACCGGGGCCCGAGCCGAGCCGGCCGGAGCCACTGGGACCGGGGCTGCTCGGCTGCTGGCCGGCGCCGCTCGCCCAGTGCCCGGTCGGAGACGCTGGGGCCAGAGCCTCTTGGCCGGGGCCGGCTGCCAGAGGGAGCCGCTCGGCTCGGGGGCTGGTCTGGGCCACGCCTCCTCGCGCCCCCCGCCCCACCCAGCCCCAGCTTACCTGCTGCCTGCCTGCTTCAGGATTTGCAGGAAGCGGGGAGGGGGGGGAACAGGGGGGTGAAGCATTCAGGGGAGGGGGCGGAGTTGGGGCGGGGACTTTGGGGAAAGGGCGGAGCTGGGGCAGGGCCGGGGCCTCATGGAGTGTCCTCTTTTTGGACACTTAAAATATGGTAACTCTACCCACCCCCAGACCGAGCGCTCCCCTTTGCCCCGTTCTCCGAAAAAAACCCAATAACCCCGGATCGATCCCAACCCCCTCCATACTCCCATCTCATTGTAAAAAGGGCAAAAAAACCCTTGTTCTGTTCCCCTTCATTGTCTGCCTCAGAAACTGATTCTTTAGTGTTCCACTACCAATTCAGCAAGGAGGGTGGACTCCTCAACTAGCCCCCACCCTTCCTGGTCCCTTTCCTTAAACATTTCTTTCAAAATTGTGAAATGACCACAATATCACTCACAAAAAAGGTTCATTGGAAAAAGCAGGATCGGACTCAGACAAGCAGGCAAGCAACAGATAAAGAAACTGAAAAACAGGTTGGAAGCCCTAAGGGCATAGTGTCAGGAGTAAGTGCAAGCATGAACCCCTGGAACAATACTTAAAATGGTGAAATCTGAGTTGATAAAGGTGTCATTTTGGGAAATAAACAAGTGATTTAAGGAAAGAGAGTGAAAAGTTAACTCTACAGAGGCTGGAGAGAATTAAACAGTTAAACTTTGTGAAAATGTTAAAAAGAACCTTGTTAAAAGAATTCTTGGTTTCTTTGCAGCCATTCTAAAGGAAAAATGGGCCCATTTCCAGAGGAATGTCTGTAAATAATCCAGGTAAAGAGACTATCTAATTAAAATCATTTGACTATGAACAATTTAGTCTTTTTTGCTAAAAGAACATCGGGGGGGAGGGAGGTTCTATTGGAACTTAACTGCCCCAAATGTATAAAGGTAATGTAATCTATGTACAGCTATGTAAAAACAAAGCAGTGTAAAAGGGATGTTAAGGAAAAGAAAATGTGTATGTATCCATCTGTCTGTGGGAATATGTGAGGTTTGTAAAACTCCTGCTTTGTCGGTTTAAGATAAATTGGCTTGGTTTTGTTTATAATGCCACTAAAAATCCATTTGACTCTTTAATTCAAAGTTGCAAAACTGACAGACCTTTTTGCCAGACACAGGTAATCAGTGTTGGTTGGCTTTGAGATTTGGTATTTAACCCCTAAGGGGTAACTTGATTCTTTACAAAATTTAAATCTTTTCAAATAAAGACCAAGTCATGACTGCAGCAGGGCAGTCAAAATCAGAATAATAGGGAGAGATTCTGGATTCTTTTTGTTTGTTTGTTTTTGTAACAAAATAGCAGATGAAAGCTGTAGTAAAAGAATAAAGACAGTGCCCCTCAAGCAACAGCAGGGGTGAGGTGCACAAAACAAAAAGAAGAAATGTTAGAAACACTGAGCCTTAAAATGGTTCTGTGTAATCAGACTGTCACTTTAATAAGGGTACATAAAACTCTGTAAGAAGAAACAGATATGCCTTATGTAAAAATTAATATGGCTAAAGTTTTAAAAGTTAAAGTATAGAAGGAATGTGCAGACATGTGCAGTGTATATTATAGAGGGTGGTAAAAGAAATGCAAACGAAACATGCTACTTAATTAAAATCCTATTAGGGCTCCAAAGGAGCCACAATAGATTGTGTTTTCTTTTTCAGATCTCTGTGTGTTTTGAAAGCAAGAGTGAAAAGTAATCAAAACTCTGGTAAAAGTTAATTGTGTTTCTTTTAAGACAGAGGCTCTGAGCTCTGCTGATGGCTTTGAATCCAAAAGCCGAGCCTGTGTTGATGCAAATTACCTAACAGATAAAGGAAGTGAGAGAACTGCCAGCACAAAGAAGTTGCAGATAAAGAACATACCTGGTCAGCAAACAAATTGTCTAAATAAAAGGCACGGTATAACAAGATACCTTTAATTAAAATAAATTTAATGTTAATAAGTACCCCTGTAACAATGTATAGTGTGTATGATTTTTGGAAAAATCCTTTATGGTAATGATGCTTTTCAGCTGTTGCCTGTGAACAAACTTAAAGCTTAACACAGCAGGAAAGATATTGTAAACTTGGTCTGCTGTAAAGGAAAAACTGAGGTACACCACCTCATGGATTTAATGACTGAACAGTGGGATAATTTCCCCATAACTCTTAAAAGATAGAAGCCATTAAAACCTGGCCTGCCTATAGAACAAAAACACAGGAAAATCTGAAGGTAATTCCTCTTGTTTTGCCTGCAATCAGCAAGGGTATTTGTAAAATAAAGGAATATTTTAAGCAATAATAAATGCCACCCAAAAGGGGTAGAAAAACGTTATTTTTGTCTTTCACAAAAAGCTAATACCAGGTACAGGACAACCTAATACAGAAACACATAAAAGTGGGTATGATTATCCATGTCTGTTGCTCCAAAGCCCTGTAGTAAAGACATCTCACTAGGATCCTGTCTGTGGAATAAAATGAATAATGAGACCAAAGTACTGTATAATGGACTATGTGTATGTGTTAATTCTTGGGAAAAAGTGTTTTAAAAGAATGGAAGTGTTAGCAACCTTCCAATAGACAAATATAAAAGTAATGTAAGTACTGTGTTTACAAAAGGTAAAAAGGCAACATAGTTCCTAAAACAAACAAAAAGGCCATGTGGGAAACCGAACCATTCATATTATACATGCAAATGGCAACATGTTAAGAATTGCCACTGCAGAAAGACATAACAGCTTACCATTGGTATAACATATTTTCTGAATGGTCTCCCACAACTACTGGCATACTAATGTTACTAACCCTAATTGTTTTTGGTTTTAAATTGTATGTGTTTAATTGGAATGTTTGAAATGTGCTGTTGGATAAAACAAATGTATGCAAAGCTAGAGCCACTGGCCCAAATCACCTACCAGTATTTTCTATTACGTGGACTAAATAAGAAGTGATACTGGTGATTAATAATCTTAGTGTCAAAAGGGGGATATGTAGGAGCAGGATTTTATAATGTCCCATAAGAATTAATGTATGATTTGATTTCATCCTGTCAGCTACCCTTTTTGAATAGCAGAAAGGAATGACAGACAAGAACAATCCTTATGACTGATTATGGTCACCCTTTTGTTTTAGAATAAGTTATAATGTCTACTATGATTTCCTATATGTATTACAAAGTAGGCACTCTAGTTAAATATACATTTCTTTGTTTTAAGATTTAGTAAGTAAGAAACAGGATTCTCTATTGAGTCTATGTTAAGTAGATTAGAGGAACATTAAAGGCCTGGGTCTCAATGTAAATTGTCTTGGTTATTGATTGTAAAACTTAGCAAGGTTTAATTTGCAATGCCTTTTTGCTCGATATAAAATACTACTGTTTGTATTCTCAATCTGTGTGAATAAGGAATGTATGCATCAGGAAAAGATAAGGTGTGAAGGCCATTGTTATAGTCAGAGTCAAGGAAGAAGAAGTAAAGAGACTTAAAGGACATCAAGTACTCCTGTTCTTTTTTTAAAGAATCATCAGGTACTGCTTACTACTCAGACAGCTGTTAAACTATCTGGCATTGCAGTGTGGATACATGCTTTGCAGTGTAAGAAGACACCCTCCCTGGCGAACCAATCATCACCTCAGAACCGCACAGAGTCAATTTTGACTCCGGAAGAAGACGTAGAGGAACCAGCCTGCAATGCCTTACCATCTACGCTCTCGTAAGGGTTGCCAGAAGCAGATGACGACCTAAAGCAAGGCCCGAGAAGGAGCAGTAGTGAGCCTAGTGCCTCCTGCCTGGTGGACGTAAAATCGTGACTATGGTTCCCTCAGTTGAGGTTGTCAGAACCAGAAGGGGCTTGCCTCCAACATGCACCTCTGGTGGTGCCTGTTCCTCGGCTGCTGGTGTCTTAAGGTCTGGGGAGTCCACAATGACAATTCTTTTATCCAGCAGCAAGTGTGGATAGCTCACATCCTTAATATTTCTAATTGCTGGGTCTGTAGCCACATCCCAGCCCACTCTCAAACTGGTGTTCCTGTCCTGGCAATCCCACTCAATTTCTCAGACCTCACTGGAGGACCTTGTCCATTTAACAAAACATGGAACAGCAATGACACTTGGGAAGCAGTGGGAATAAATGTATCTAAATGGATAAGTGTGGTGGAGGGAAAAGGTCATTGGTGTTGGGTGTGTAATGGGACAGGGCTGGATCTGGGAAAAAGCCGTTGCCTTCAGCATATTGTGGCCAATGGTGTATGGGATTATTCGAATAAAACTAAAAAGTGGCGGGCTGGGTATGGGGATATGAATTTTTTCTTGACCGGAGGATCAAACAGAAAAATCAATTTCATGTTCCCCCTACAGTAACCTTAGTAAAAACAATACAATCTTTCAACACCATGCAAAAAGGCTCCTAAGGTTACAAGCAGTAGTTGAAATAATGGCAAATGAAACCGGAGAGAGTTTTAAAAAAAAAAAAACCTGGCCAAAGAAACAGGGGCGATCCGACAGATGGCCCTCCAAAACCGTCAGGCATTGGACATAGTGCTGATGGCCAAAGGAGGGACCTGTGCTCTCATTGGAAAAGAATGTTGTGTGTTTATACCTGACGACACCAATGAGGTAATAGATCGCACTAGCCACTTAAAACAAATCGCATATCTTCCCCATAAAGAGACGAGTTCTTTAAGGAAGTGGCTAAGTAATCTGTTCAATTTCTCTGGCATAGGAAACTGGTTGTTTCAGGGAGCCCTGACTATCCTGTTTGGAATCCTAATGATTTTTGTATGTTTTCAGCTAATCTCCTGTTGTATCCGGAAGTGTATAAGGTATGCCATCCAGGTGACTGCCCCAAAACAGAGTGCTAATATGATGATGTTAAATATCATTGATGAACGAAAAGATAAAGAACAATTAATATGTGGAACCCAGTAATTGTTGGTCTTTGCATAAGCTTGACCAAAAGGAGGGATTTTGAAAGTGAAATGAATTATATTAAAGAAATAGAATGAATTAAAGAATGCTGTATGTACCTTTAAGTAGAAATGAGAAATGTTGCAAGCCTGAGGGCAGGAAAGCAGACATTAACTGCTTAATGAATTGCCTCACTTAAGGGCAATTGGTGAAGCATTAGCCTTAGATCGATAAGAGTTAATAAGGAAGCAGGATATGCATACTGTGCCCCATGCAAATTTTACAATTTTGCTCTCTCTGTCCCTTTGTTTAGTTTGCACCCTTTTATCTGTATAAATAAGACTGTTTGAATCTTGCATGGGGGCTCACATTATCTGAATGTATTAGCAGAGCGCTGTGCTAATAAAACAGAGTGGTCTGACAAACTATGAGTCCTGAGTCTAACTTTGACACGCAGCCGAAGAAGTGGGCTGTAGTCCACGAAAGCTTATGCTCTAATAAATTTGTTAGTCTCTAAGGTGCCACAAGTACTCCTGTTCTTCTTTTTGCAGATACAGACTAACACGGCTGCTACTCTGAAAAGTATATCTAAAAACTCCTTAGATGAGGACCATGGTTGACAACTCAATTCCTCAGGCAGAATGGAACTTTCTACTGTACGGATGAAGCTTGTCTGTGCAGGAGACAGACTGAGGAATGAACTCAGTACCATTACCTTCTATTCCATGAGGAAGCTGTACTTCTTTGACTTGCCTTCTCTAACAAACACAGCAATATGTATATTTAAAGCAAACACCCCGCACCCCACAAACCCCTATCAAAACAAAAAACACTACACTGCACACACAATTCTTCCCCTGAAGAGAAGATGAGAAAGAATGAACTACATGTAACAGACAGTCATGTTGCTTAATGTACTACTGGAAAGTGCTGAGATCCTACAGTGAGAAGGGCAGCGTAAGAACCTATATAGAACAATACAAGTAGAACAGAATGAAGCTATTCAAGTAAGCAATATCTGAAATATCTATATACTGTACATGCAAAGCAGTTTGGTATTTTAAACACTATATAAATGCACTAAATCAATTATTAACCTTACATTCAGACATCTATGATACATCTATGATACAGACAACCACAAAGTGCTATCAAAACAGTTCACAAACCTAGTATTAAAAACAAAATGTAACATAAAAAAAGCTGATTGAATAGATGAAGCATAAAATATTCGCTATACACAAAACTGAATTTTGTAAACTTCTAAAACAAAAATTCCTACTGTAAAACCAAGACAACATACTTCTCCCTCAGGATCACTACATATTCAGGGACAAAAGAAACGTAGGTATTGTACATTAAAAACCCTCTCTCTGATTTACCTTGCAGTAGGTTCATTCCTATCATGGTAAACATTTATTCGACCAACAAATCTGTAAGAGGAAAAGTACTTTAGTATCAATGCCAGATATTAATTTATTTTATATAGAACATATGCACACAAACATAACTTGGGAAATATTTGTAAAATATTTTTAAAATCTGAATTATGACTATCTGAAATTTTATATACTCCGACACTGCATCTTACTTCTAAAACAACTGGCAAAAAATACATTAAGATGAAGATTATTTTAAAAATTGTCTATGAAGGTTCTATATGCTATAAAAGTTCATTAAATGTTATATGGAGAACATATAATCAAAATAATAGAGAAGGAAGCCGGAAAATTTGGATTTATTTAAAACATATTAAACTTTTTATAAACTTCACTTTTACAAGCCAGCATTTGAAGACATCAGTTATAACAGTGAGTCAATACAAAGTTTGGGTGTAACAAAGGCGAATGTGGTTCTAAGGTTACTTGCAGACCTCCTAATTAGAGCACATTTATTCATTCATTTTCAATTTCTGAAAGATGTGTTACTTACCATACTGTAGTCCTTCGAAAAGTGATGCAGCGGTGTATTCCATTTAGATGTGTGCATGCCCAGAACACCAGAGCTGAACAATTTTGCCTAGCAGTACCCATAGCAGGCGGCGCTTATACCTCATGGCTATAGCCTCTCCCCCCTACCTATAATGAGGCGGCGCTACCTCCACCCCTGCTGAGTTCCTTCTTACTAACAGTGGCTGGAGTCAGAACTGTGTGTGGTTCTTAACCTCGCAATCCCTTGGTTTTTGACTTAATTGTTCTAGTTGCATATAGTTAGTTAGTATTCTTAGTATTAATATTAGTTAGCTTAGTTAAGTATTTTCCCTGGTGATGCCCTCACCAGGGCTCTAACATTGTGAGTCGGGGGTGGAGGCGGGCAATCTCTAGTAACAACCTTCACACAGGAGCTTTCTCTACTTAGGCAAGGCTCACATCAAAGAAGTGTTCGTTCACAAAATGGACTCAGGTGGCTAGACACCTTTGCCTAAAGCAGCATCTTCTCAAGCAGGCCAGGAAGTCTGTCTCAGCACCAAGGCCTACGGAGGATCAGAAGTCGCCCTCGATCTCAGTGAGTGGTACTGACTTGCACTCTGGAACTGGCCCCTCTCTGAAGAGTGAAGAAGACACTCCCCATTGAGTGTGCCAAGGAAAAGGTGTCAAGACCGCTCCAGGCTTTGTGGAGACTCTTCTTCCTCTTCCAGGAAGAGTACAGCTATTGCCCCCCCCAGCACACGGGAAGAAGCAGGTCCTTCCAACTGCTCCCCAGTCCTATGCAGGGGTGTGCGAGACCCCATACCACTGACTCCAGTTCCAGTCCCGGGGCACCCGTTGTGTCTGGTCTCGAGGGCAATGCAGGCATTGGCTGTTTCCACACTAGCGACATATCAGAAGGTAGCAGACCTCCTTTGCCTTTCCATCCCAAGCTCACCATTGGTCCAGGACTTCACCAGGGCTATGGCATCCTCAGCCTCACTGCCTGGATGGGCAGCTGAACCTTGAGGTGTATGGGCACCGCAGACTGTCAAAGTGAGGCCACTGCTGGGCTCAGCACAAGGGATCTCCTTAACACTGGGAAACTCCTTTGCGGTGCCAATGTTACTGTGGCGGCATTCCCTGCCTTCCACCTCGGCACAATTAGCAGCATTAGTATTACCACTGACTTCAGTACTGACACCACTGCCAGCGCCAGAGACAACTGAGGCATACTCTGTGCTGGTTGTGCTGTTTCCACCATTGCACCAGTCCTTCCCTGTGGGTGACAGACGAGTCAGGCCGGTTGCTTGTGCCTTCAGAGCTGGCTCCACCTTTAACACGTCTGAAACACATCTCCTCGGCATCCAGGTCAGGATCCTCTTCCGCTCTCTATCACCTGGCCCATATCCAGGACTGTTCAGGGAGCAGCATTGGTACTGGGTTCAGCATTCTTCCTGCTGTAGGGACGGAGCCCCTGACCTGGTGCCAACTGGCCACCAATGTTTTATCGTTATGCTCTGTAGCCCCATAGAATCTGTGGGATGCTCCTCGATTGTGGAGGTTGCCCTCCCCATCCCACTTCAAGGCAACATCAATGGGCGCTTCAGTGGCTGGGGCTGTTGACCTGTCGAAAGTTCAGGCACCGGTTGTCCTTCCCCATGTGGAGCCTCCAGAGTTGTCCCATCCAGGTTCGTGACCCATCACTGGCACAAGTTAACTGCCTCTTCATTGTCCCTGGACAAATTCAGCGGTGCCCAGCTCTCCTTTAGTGCCTGAGGATTTCAAGGCCTTCAAGGACCCTTTGTACTGAGTGGCTGCTTCCTTAAGCATCCAGGTGGAGTTCTTGCAGGAGAACATCTGTAATTTGCTAGACCCCATGGAGAGTGACCCTCCCCATTAATGATGCGCACCTGGAAAGGTTCTTTGGAGCACACCAGCTTTGGTGCCACCTAAGGGAATGTGTTTGCAGAAATGCTACTTTGTACTGATGCTGGGATTTGAGGGATTTTACTTCCACCTGACCCCTATATCCCTGGTCATAACCGCTGGGAACGACATAGCTCAGCAGGGCAAATTTAAGTCCACTCCTCAGGACAAGGACTCTAAATGGCTGGACTAAATGGTAGAAAGATCTACACCTCCTCTTCCCTGCCAATGTTTGCTAACTAGCAGGAATTGTTGTCCAAGTACAACTTTTTAAATTGGACAGCTATGCCTAAGTTTACAAACCACCTGCCTGAAGCCTCCAAGGAGAAATTTTGGGTGATTATTGCCAAAGTCTGCTTGGTAGCAAAGATGTCGCTGCAGTGTGCGCCTGACGTTGCCGACACTTTGGCCAGAGTGATGGCCTCAGCTGTGATCATGAGAAGGGCACCCTGGCTGCACAATTTGGGCATTTTTCCTGTGGTGCAGCAAGTAATAGAAGACTTGCCCTTCGATAGTCGGGTACTTTTTCAGACAAAACCAATGAAACTTTGCACTCCTTCAAGGATTCTAGGGCTACTCTATGTTCCTTAGGGGTATATATGCTGGTGGCCAAAATGTGCTATTACAGCGCCCAGCAACACTGCCAGCAGCAGCACTGCCCTCAACACCCCTTTGGGCAATCTTTCTCTCCCCTGAGACAGCGGGACTACCTAGAAAAGGACATAGGTCCCAAATGGGGGCATTCAGGCTCTGGTTCTGCCAGTCAACACAACCTACTCCAGCATCCCCAAGCACCAAGTTTCACTCCTTTGTCCTGTTGGGACCTCTATTATCTCATTTCTCCCCCCCCTCTCCCCTTCCCCACTTCCCCATTTGGGGACAGGCTAGCCTGCTTTCTTAGTGTTTGGGGCTTGATTACCACCAACAGCTGGGTCCTAAGCATTGTCAGATCAGGCTATGCTATCCAGTTCCTCTTCGCTCCTCCTCCCCACACTCCCTCCTAGTCTCTCTTCAGGGATCCCTCTCAGGGGATACTGCTCCTCAAGCAGGTACAATCTCTACTGATTCTGGGTGCAGTGGAAGAAGTTCCTCTGGTGCACCAGCATCAAGGTTTTTATTTCTGGTACTTTCTGGTTCCCAAATCCAAAAGGAGGCGCAAGATCCATTTTTGATCTATGCTCTCATCAAATATATAGGATACATGAAGCTCTGAATGGTGACCCTGTCAACTATTCTCCAGGGTTGATTCAATGACTGGTTTGCTGCTCTGGACCTTCAGGATGCTTATTTTCATGTGGTGATCCTCCTGAGCCAAAGAAAATTCCTCCAGTTCACTGTGGCAAACCACCATTTTCAATACGTAGTCCTCCCTTTCAGTCTGTCTTCTGTCCCTGGGTTTTTAACCAAGTGTATGATCATGGTGATGGCAGACCTCAGGAACAAGGAACCCATGTCTTCCCGTATCTTGACAACTGGTTACTAAGGGACAGGTCCAGAGAAAATATTCTCATGTACCCATTATGCTGTGCTTGCTTGACTATCTGGGTCTCATCCTAAACACTGGGAAGTCCACATTGGTCCCCATTCAGAAAATTGAGTTCACTAGGGCCCTAATAGACTCTACACATTTGAGAGGTTTTTTTACGACTGACCATTTTCAGACTTGTCACTTTTGTCTCAGGGTCTACAGTTTCAACCTTCCAAAAGAAGTTTGCACATTTCTGAAGCTCTTGAACCACACATCCGCATGCACTCAGGTGGTTCAATTTGCTTTCTTCCTCTTCAAATGTGGCTCAGGACAGTTTACTGTCCAACCCGTCACCTCCTAGTCCACCTCCCTCTGTTGATCCTGGGCTCCTTCCAGTGGTGGATTGTTCAAAGGAATGTATGTCAGGGCATTCTCTTTGTCTGGCTCTTAACAACCAGGACTGTGGTCACCAACACCTCTCTGATGGGTTGGGGAGCTCTTGCTGAATGTTCAGCGTCTGTGATAGAGAAGGATGTTCCACTGTATATCAACATAATAATGCATGTCACAGTTTTCTAGACCACATCAGGGCTCAGTGGTTCGCATACTTACCAACATTACCACTGCAATGTATTATTTGACCAGGTGGGCAACACACTCCAGAGTGCTCTGTGAAGAGGCACCCAGGCCGTGGCAGTTCTACATCAAGAAGAGTATCACTCTGATAGCTTTCAGAGTAGCAGCCGTGTTAGTCTGTATCCGCTGATCATTTGTCCAGAGTCCAGAACAATCTCATGGACCATCGCAGCAGAAATTTTAACCTGAGTCACAAGTGGTCTCTGAAGCCCAGTGTTCTGCAAATCATCTTCACAGCTAGGGGGCAGCCTGACAATCGACCTATTTACTAAAAGGGAAAACAGGAAATGCCATCTCGTCTACACTTGAAGTGATACAAAGGATTTTCCAGCTTCTCTGTGTGCTGAAAACACTGATCAGCACTGAGGCACTGTCCAGCATCAATAGTACTGATCTGTCACCATTAGCTGAAGCAGGGAAAGATTGAGATTTGGGGTTTATGTAAATTACTGAAATTGGATCAGTGACAGTGAAACATAATATTAAGGTGCATATTATATATGTAAGTATTTAGATAGTTAATAAAGAAAGTTTTAAGCAGTTACAGCTAGAGAAAGCAAGATGGTGGTCGCAAGAAACCAAAGCTGTGAAAACCAATATGGAGGCCTTAGAACGATTCAGCCAATAGCAGAAAGGCTGGTTGGGGTGAAATATAGGTCACTCCAGAAACCTGAAGGGTAGGGTCAGTTAGGCAGAACACAGATCTTCAAACAGGTCTATCTTTAAAGCGCATGTTTTTAATCAGGTCCAGCTCTGATTGACAGAGAGAGGGCTTGAAGCTGATTGGATGATAATGATAGGGATTGAAGAAACAACCAATCAGAACAGATCAAAATCTGTATATAAGGCAAGGAGCTGATAGGCTTTAGTTAGTTTGTCTGTGAAAGTGGAAAGGTACCTGCATGTGTGTGGGAGGAAAAAGGCATCAGCGCGGATAGAAGCGGGAGAGAAGGAAGTCCACTAAAAAAGCTAAATCACTAAGCAGCAGCAAGAAGTGAAACAACAGCAGCAATATCAACCCCATTTTGACAAAGCAGAAGGGAAGATATCAAAGAAGTAAGCCTAATGACTCCGATATACATATAATGTAACATGTAAATGTGTATGTATGGGATGATAAAGCTGGATCACTGTGTATGTATGCTTTGTTGTTATATGTATAGTTTTAATGTTTAAGAACTTGCTGTCAGTCTCCTATGTGTGACTGGCCATCACATCTAGAATGCAATCACTTAAAGCTGTGTATCCAATTGTAGGATATTGCAATTTTGCATACGTTAAGGTGCATCTGTGCTAATAGGATTTTATGCCTTTGTTAAGAAAATGTGTGGTTTATTTCTTTAGTATATGTTTTAGATCTGCTGTGTTTTCCTAATATTATTATGTGTTTTAGAGTTATTGTATTAGGAAATATAGCATTAAATAAAGGTTACTTTTGTTTTTGAAGAATTACTGCCTGAGTGTAAATCCTTTCAGCGGAAGGCTGTACCTGTGTCCTCCCAGGGGTTAACAGAGCTAGTCTGTTCTGGGGAGTCCTCCAAAGGTCGGAGAGAAACCCTCTGTAAAACCCTGGCAATTCCTTGAGGGCGGGCCACCCCCTTTCACCTACCAAAACCAGACAAATTGAGGTCTGAGTTACAAATGTAAGCAGGCCATTATAGGGGAGCCTGGAGTCTGATCTTGGGGGTAACAGAGGGGGCCCTCAGTCCGGCCTCTCTGATCAACACCTTCCAAATCAGGTGGCAATCAGCTCTCCTCTATGCTTTACCTCTGATCCCCATCATTCCACAGGTCATCCTCAAGCTGAAAGTGGATTGGGTCAAGCTTATCCCCATTGCCCTGGCATGACAGAGGAGGCCATGTTGGTTTTCTGACCTTCTCATGTTGTCATTCAGCCTTCCATATCTTTTTGTCTCCATCCTGACCTGCTCACACAGAATCACCGTTGCAATTTGCATCCTGCGCTCAACTCCCTGCATCTCACTGCATGGCTGCTCAGTGGTTGAATGATGAGGAAGAGCAATGTTTGCCAGCTGCTCGACAGGTCCTACTCAATAGTAGAAAGCCCTCTACCAGAATGGCCTATTAGGCAAAATGGAAGTGGTTTTCAATGTGAACTTGGCCCATGGAATTCAGCTGATGCTGGCTTGCATCCAGGACATCTTGGAGAACTTGCTGCATCCTCAGTCATGGGGCCTTATGCTTAGCTCATGGAAGGTGCATCTGGCAATGATCTCACGGTTTCATCCACCTATTCATGGGAGATCAGTATTTTCCAATGGTAAGATTCTTAAAAGGAATTTTTCATCTTCATCTGCCAGTGCGGGAACCAGTTCCTTTTTGGAACTTTAATACTGTCTCAGCAGCTCTGATGGGACCTCTGGTCGAGCCGGTCAGTCATCTTGTCACTTTCCTTTCCTTTTTTGTGTCAAAATAATTGCATTCCTGGTGGCGATAACATCCGCAAGGAGAGTCTGAGTGTTACAGGCTTTGATGGCAGAGCCTCCTTATACGCAGTTGTCCAAAGACTACGCGACATTGGGGCTGTAACCAACATTTATGTCTAAAGAAGTCTCTCAGTTTCATTTGAACCAGGTGGTATATTTGCCTGTTTTATTTCCTAAGCCACATTCATCCCTGGAAGAGCAGCACCTTCACAGGTTAGACATCAGATGACATCTAGCCTTCTAGACTAAACCCTGTCATGCTTTGCCTCGTCTACTTATGTTGTACGTGGACTGTGTGAAGGGCCAGCCAGTCTCTTTACAAATTACTAAGTGGATAACATCCTATATCAAGGCTGCATACAAAATAGGTGAGGCTATGCCCCCTCCATGGGTGTGAGCTCTTTCTACGAGAGCACAAGCTACGTCAATGGCTTTCTTAAGTGACATCTCAATTGGACATTTGCAGGGCTGCCAAATGATCATCCATACATACACTTACAACCCATTTAGGAATCACCCCTCAGCATCATGGACAACGTTTGAACCCTGGTGAGGGTATCACCAGGGAAAACACGTAACTAAGCTAACTAACACTAATACTAAGAGTACTAACTATACACAACTAGAACAACTAAAAAACTGAGGGATTGTGAGGTTGCAAACACACATTTCTTAGCCCATGTTTTGAACATCTTAAAATGTAGGAGAGAGATTTTTAAAAATCCAATTTACATGTCACTATTTATGCTTGTTACCTGCCTTTGAATTGCCTGTCTGCTTGGATAGGACAATGAAAATTAGTTTCACTTTGAAGTTCTTAGTTTGCAATGCTTAGGTTTCAAATACTGCAGGAGTCCATTTCTTTAAAAAAAATCAGCCATTTCACTGGATTTTTATTTAATTTTCTATTATTTAAATTTTGGGCTAAGTTTGAATTGATAGCATCCCTTTAATAATTACATTATTTTATAGTTTGTTTACAGGATACCTTAGTAGCATATACTAAAGCTATAAAATACAAATCATTTTCTTACTTATAAAGGTCAGGCTGAGGTTGTTCACATTCAATGGTAGCATGCAGTGCATCGATATCTTGTTCATTATGAAATGCCTTGGTATCTTGAACAGCATAGTAAGTCTAGAATGAATGAGAAAGGTGTAACAAAAAAAAATAAGCCAGAACACATGCAGTGACCAGGTTATTTATGTAATTGAAAAAAGGGCCCTAAAGTAGGTAAATTTCCCATATTTTATGTTAAGACTGTCAAGAGCCAGGTAATAATGATTCTCATTAAAAAATATGCGCTTCCAAATACAGATCTGGAATTTTCTTCTGCCTGTCATAACTCACAGATAGTTCATACTGCAAAGAAAACTGAATCACTCTTTTCCTCTAATCTAAGCAGCCTAAATTCTAAGTGAAACATTTTTGCCTTTTCTTAACCTTTTACATAAAAGGTTCACATTTCCAAATAGGTGCATGCCTCGGTGCCCCCAATCTCGCACAAACCAGGATTTCACATATGTATACGCATGCACAACTCTAGCTCGGGCTTCACCTCTGAGTGCCCATGTTGGGCGCATACAAAAGTGCAAGTACACATAAGCAAGCACCAGTTAGAAAATTCCTCATAAAATGGCTCAATGGGGAAATAAGTTAATGACAGCTTAAATAAATAAATAAATAAAAATCACACAAACCAATATCTTTGCTTACACTATTATATAGGATGTTACTGTGCACTGTACGCAAAAAAGTTTGTTATAGCATTTTTAAAATAAAAAACTATAGTATTTTATTACTTTATGACTAGATTCACCATCCAAACTAGCTGTTGTAACAAAACATGTTCCATCCCCTCTGCTGCTTGACAGAAATATTAAGTCACATGGGAATGTTTCATCTTCTTTTACCATCACAATGTCTCCAACCTAAAAAAAAAAATAGAAAAGAAAACATGTTTATCATTAGTTAAATAGCCTAAAGATCAGATTCCAAGGATGAAATCCTTGTTCTATCAAAAGTCTATAGAAAAATTTTCATTGACTTTAATAGGGCTGAGATTTCATCACAAGACTAAGGAACTGCAGATACAATTCTCAAAAGGAGTACTAAGTCCTGTAAGACAATAAATAATACTTAGCACTTGTATAATATCTACCCTCTGAGGATCTCAAAGCACTTCACATTCTTTTATTAAGCCTTACAACATCCCTTCTAGATTTGCATGTGTGTGGTATTATCCCTATTTTACAGATAAAAACACTGAGGCACAGTGGGGCTGGGAACGGTGAATCACGGCCACTGGGAGCTCCGGGGGGCCGTGCCTGTGGACGGTCAACATAAACCAAATGTCTCACAGCCCGCTTCTTATAGTGTGCCACTGTACAACAAAGCAGCTCCCACAGTCAAAAATTATTTTAAAGATTTATTTTTTTAAACTCAAATTTAAGTACAGCAGGTCAAAGAAGGTCAAAAAATTGCAAGAATTTAGTCACGGGGGGGGTGTCAAAATATCAAAGTTTCAATGAAAAATATCAAAAAATTAAATTTTGAAATTTTGACGAACTGAACATTCGATTGATGTGGATTTCTTGGGTTGCCTACTTTATCATGCTAAAATGCCCTTGTCTAAATAGTTTTCTAGTTAATCATTGTGCTCTTGTCAGAAGGATTTAGTGTGGTCACAAAATGAATTTCATAACAGAAAACTATGACATTAAAGACTGAATTTTGACATCACCAAAACAAACTTTTAGGAGGTGAGCAATTCTAATGATGCACAATATTTTGGTAATTGACAATGACCAAGTATAAAAGTAAAAATCAAGACAGTTTAGGTAGGACTTGGTAAAATGTATTTTTACATTTCCCAGATTGTGGAAGGAATTCCTAATGAATTAGCTCAGCTGCCGACCCAACGTCCGTATCTGCGTACTTTCAAATAATTTGGGTATTTTTGTGAAGTGGAAGTTTACATTAGAATTTTCATATTAACATTTGCATTTGAGAAAACTACAACGGGGGGGGGGGGGGAACCCTTGATTGAAGTGATATTATTTCAACCATAACTTCATTTAAGATTTTTTCCCCTGTAAGTTTCCTTAGAGTTTTAAAATGTTTCAGGAGTTGCTCAGGAACATGAGTTCCTTCAGATCTGGCAAGCTTGGCAGGGATGGATCCTATTCTTTTCCAGACAGCCTCCTACACTCATACATTGTTTCCTCCCTCCTTTTCGCAATACCAGTTATTTTCTCCCCTACGTTTCTTTCCTTCTTGTGCTCCTTCTGCACTGTGTGGTTTTCTGCCTTCCATTCCTCTCCTAATGAGCACCCATATCTGGGCTATGCAAAATATATCACGCTCTGTAAAGCACTTGTCAGGCCAAACACAGCTTGACAAGTATTACTGGGGCCTTGCATGCTTTATAAAGCACGCAGTGTCATGCATGGTCATGTTAACATGATTACAGCCCCTCGGTTCTGTTCCCTTGCCCCCCTAAAAGGCACAAATAAAGATGCAACTACTTGACAAGAACACATATTTTGATAGTCTAAGCCAAGAAGTTTTGCAGATTAAAATAGACCAAAAAAGCATTAGTAATATTTCTGTGAATGAAAGGATTAATTCTTCAACCTCATCCTCAAAAATGCATTTGTGGTTTTAAGTTTGGGATAAATTGTACCAAAAAAAACCAAGTGTCAATCTTGGATTAAGACCTGACAATGTGAAGTTTCAGGTGGTCAGATCCTTACAGGGAGTGAGGGTAAAAATCAGATTTCTAATGGAAAGATACATTATTTCATAGATATGGTTGAAGCTAACACATAACACAACACAAGACGACCAAGTCATTTTTGCTACAGAAAACGTACATGCATTTAAATTCTCAGCCATAATATTGTATTAATAGTTTTGTCGGTTGAATTTTCTTCTTTTTAAGAATTGGAAACAAGAAAAAAAATTTCAGAGCATGATACCAGTGAATATATTCAAATCACATTTCTAAAAATTATAGTAATTCAGAGGCACATTGGTGCCATAAAATGTCCAAACTGCCTGGAGGCACTGGGATTAAGAAATAACAAAAGGAATCCAAGATGGTTGGAATCTAGTGGATATGGGTAAAATAGATTTGTCACTAGAGAATGGGAATGAAAGGCTTCAGATCTGTCACAGGGAACGATGGTGCAGGAGAATACAAGAGGTCAGTAAGATTATTTGAGTGTGTGCTTCTAACAATTAGCCCGTAGCATTAACACTCCAATTTTATTAGAGAGAAATTTGCTTACATGTTTGTGCAGAAACAAGGAAACATTAAACTACTACAACCTAGGGAAATGCAACCTAGATGCAGCTACTATAAGGTGGGTGCAAAATTGGTTGGAAAAACGTTCCCAGAGAGTAGTTATCAGTGGTTCACAGTCAGACTGGAAGAGCATAACGAGTGGAGTCCCACAGGGATCAGTTCTGGGTCCAGTTCTGTTCAATATCTTCATCAATGATTTAGATAATGGCATTGAGAGTACACTTATAAAGTTTACGGACAATAACAAGCTGGGAGGGGTTGCAAGTGCTTTGGAGGATAGGATTAAAATTCAAAATGATCTGGACAAACTGGAGAAATGGTCTGAAGTAAATAGGATGAAATTCAATAAGGACAAATGCAAAGTACTCCATTTAGGAAGGAACAATAAGTTGCACACATACAAAATGGGAAATGACTGCCTAGGAAGGAGTATTGCGGAAAGTGATCTGGGGATCATAGTGGACCACAAGCTAAATATGAGTTAACAATGTAACGCCGTTGCAAAAAAAGCAAACAATGGAAAACTTTAGCGCCTACAAGTCCACTCAGTCCTACTTCTTGTTCAGCCAATTGCTAAGACAAACAATGCTGCCTGCTTCCTATTTACAATGTTACCTGAAAATGAGAACAGGTGTAGCCAGCATTACAAGGTATTTAAATGCCAGATATGCTAAATATACTTATGCCCCTTCATGCTTCGGCCACCATTCCAGAGGAAATGCTTCCATGCTGATATTGCTCGTTAAAAAAAATAATGCGTTAATTAAATTTGTGACTCAACTACTTGGGGGAGAATTATACGTCTCCTGCTCTGTTTTACCCAAATTCTGCTATATATTTCATGTTATAGCAGTCTCGGATGATGACCCAGAACATGTTGTTCGTTTTAAGAACGCTTTCATCACAGATATGACAAAACGGAAAGAAGGTATCAATGTGAGATTTCTAAAGATAGGTTTAAGAATCTGAAGTGCCTTCCAAAATCTGAGAGGGACAAGGTGTAGAGTGCGCTTTCAGAAGTCTTAAAAGAGCAACACTCCAATGCGAAAATTACAGAACACGCACACCAGAATTAAATGTGCTTATGTTTACAAGACACAAACAGTGAATTATATTTATATTGAAAATGGTGGCAAGAGTAATTTTTTTGACAGTGAAGATTTAAGAATACCTGACTGGCACTAGAACTACAGCTGCTTGTTTGAAAAGGTAAAGATGAAGGGACCCAAACAAACTGTGTCATAAGGATAAATGGTCTTAAAAAAAATACTAGGTTAGTGAAGAGATCAGAACACCAAACGGAAGAGTCACAAGGAATTTTGCCAAGAGCTCTGACAAGAGAATTCTGGCAAAACAGGAGGCACCAGAAAAAAAAAAAGGGTATTCCAAAGAAATGCCCATCAATTGTTTCAAACTGTTGACATTCTGAAAATTAAACCAGATAGGCAAGTTGTTTTGCTTATGACAATTTACAGACATTAGTTTCTGAAAATAACCCCCAGAAATATCAGGGGTGCAGGTACAAATGTAGAAATCTAAAGGAGAGGCTTTATGATGCTGAAAAGGTACAAAGCAAGGATTGTATTCTGATTGGGCTGTGTCCTCTTTGCAAGGAGAGGAATTAGTCAATGGATTTTGCATCAAAATTGGATTAAAAGAGACTATCTTGCTGGAGAGAGAGAGAGATGAAAACAGAAGAAAAACCATGAGTGAAGGGATAGAAGTTAAGAAAGAGATAATGAAAGGACCAAGGAGGGTAGAGAGACAACCCAGTATAGGGAATGGATAGGGGAGAGCCTAGCAAAGCAAGGATGAGGAAGGAAATGCTATAGCTTTTTACAATATTTTATTCAGATTTAATCAGTTTTAAAATATTTTTCTAAAATTTTATTTTCCATATTGATGTAGTGCAGTGTTTCCCAAACTTGGGACGCCACTTGTTTAGGGAAAGCCCCTGGTGGGCCGGGCCGGTTAGTTTACCTGCCGTGTCTGCAGGTCCGGCCGATCATGGCTCCCATTGGCCGCGGTTCGCTGCTCCAGGCCAATGCGCAGCTTTCAGCAGCTCCCATTGGCCTGGAGCGGTGAACTGCGGCCAGTGGGAGCCGCGATTGGCCAGACCTGCTGACGCGGCAGGTAAACAAACAGGCCCGGCCCGCCAGGGGCTTTCCCTAAACAAGCGGCGTCCCAAGTTTGGGAAACACTGATGTAGCAAATACTGTGATCCTGAGCGCATTACATTTTTGTCTAATTTGTATTGCAAGTGGGAGGAGTGGGGGAGAGTTAAGCCTGATCCCTAAAAAAATACCCAGTGTTAGTTGTTACTTACTCTTAATTTTCGGCTTTGCTTTCTAACCAGTTTGCCATGCTGAATGAAATGAACAGGGCATTGGTTCATTGCATTGTCTGCTTTATGTCGAAGCCAATCTTCATAACCCTAGAAAACAGTGAAGTGAAATGGAATAAAGTTAAGGAAATGCAGCTAGCCACACTTTACATTGCAGTTGTAGATCAAAGCTTTCTTACAAAAAATAGTTAAAGAATTTTCCATTACAAGATGATAATTAAAAGTAAAGCATACCACTAAAATCTTCAATAGTTTATTATTTAGCAAATCAGATGTGCTTAAATAACATAAGTGAAGGTAATCTGATGGTGTGAGTAGAGTTCGTGAAAAAATGCAGAGCCACTTCTTGATCTCTGGTGAATAATGGGTAAACTCCAGCTCAACTTCCACCACTCCTTGCCCAAGTGCTCTGAGGGGTTTCTATAAGAGTGGCTGCTTAAGAGACATAGTGTGCAGAATGCATTTGGTAAGGTTGGGCTCAACATTAAGCGATTACAGGGCTGGAATGAACTACAGGTCTGTCACATTTTACGCACATTTAACACGCATGATTTCAGCTTTACGGTTGGCAAAAATAAAAATAAAAAAAGAGAGAAAAATAACCATTTTAATACTGTACTTGTAGTGCGGGCAATTTCGCCCGCCATTCAACTCAATGTAATTTTGACTTTACGCGGTTTTCACTTTATGTGCTAACCGCAGAACGGAACCCCCGCGTAAGATGAGACTCGCCTGTACAAACTGGGGAGTTTCCCTGTTGGTTTTCTGATTACACTGGACTATTATTTGGTGTACACAGTACACCAACCCTACAGAATAAGTTTTGAGACAGTGACCTTGCTGATGCTTATTTTGGTTGATGAATTATTCCACCAATTTATAAGGTTACATTAGAGAGGAACAAATACAAATATAGTTGAAGATCTCAGCAATACAATGATAACTCTGCTTTCAAATTTGTATAGCCATATTATAAAATTAAAAAAATTAGTTTTACTATTTTATTAGGTTTTTTTTTAAAATGAATGGATACTTTTTTTTGGAGGTGCAAGTTCCTCCTACTTCCCATCCTCCCCAAATCTCTCTTTCATTAATTCCATGGAAGCCCCTAATTTACACAAAGACCAGATGCTAGAACTGATATATAAACAGAGAGCCGACCTAAGCAGCTCTTTTGCCTGGAAATTCCTAGAAACAAGGCAATAGATGCCATATATCCAGGGGCAGAATTCAGCATATTGCTTATGATTAATGACAACTGGAAGATGCAACAACAGCTGCTAACAATATCAGTGACAGTTCACCCCACAGGTTTTCCGTTATTTTTATGAGAAAGGGTAACTTCAAGCTTATAAAGGATTTTCTATGGCTGTATTTATTTTTTTATTTTTAGAGATGCACCCATTACATGTGTGCAGGAGCATACACACAAATTAAAATGCAATTTGACATGTCAACCAAATATGAAAAGATAACTCCAAAATCCAACTGAAGACACAAATATACCCCAGCAATGGGAGGAATCAAAATGCTGCTGTTTTTAATTTCTTTAATAACTAATGAATGAGAAAAGCCCAGATGACCTTTACACCATGCCACTGAAAGTCATGGTCCACAGGCCATTGGACCAGCAGGAAAAGCAAATTCCAGAGTCTACGGCCATCAATTTAAGACATCCTGCCCTAGTCCTCAGAAATTCCAAATCAACTAATCTCAATTGTTGTGGTAAAGAAATACAGTAGAACCTCAGAGGTAAGAACACCAGAGTTATGAACTGACCGGTCAACCACACACCTCATTTGGAACCAGAAGTACGCAATCAGGCAGCAGCAGAGAGGAAAAAAAAGAGCAAATACAGTACAGTACTGTGTTAAATGTAAATTATTAAAAAATAAAGTTTAAAAAAAATATTTGACAAAATAAGGAAACTGTTTCTGTGCTTGTTTCATTTAAATTAAGATGGTGAAAAGCAGCATTTTTCTTCTATATAGTAAAGTTTCAAAGCTGTATTAAGTCAATGTTCAGTTGTAAACTTTTGAAAGAACAACCATAACGTTCTGTTCAGAGTTATGAATATTTCAGAGTTACGAACAACCTCCATTCCCAAGGTGTTCGTAACTCTGAGGTTCTACTGTAGGTGATTCCCCTGACACACACAGCCTAAAAAACAGTGGGTTTAAAGGCTGTGATTTCAAATCTCACTGGAATTCAATGCTTTTAGTTCCCTTAGGTATGTTTGAAACTCCTTGCCTAAGAGATCAATATCACCACTTTGAATTACACCCAGAAATGAATACGGAACCAGTATAGTCTTTGGAGCACTGCGTAACATGCTCCCAGCAGCTAACACGGGTATACAAGCAGCCCACCAAAGTCCACACCAGCTGTAGCTTCTGAGAGTAGTCACAAGGGGATACAAGTGTAGTTTTATGTGGAACACTTTGTAATAATCCAGTCTTTGTTTGATTGTTGTCAAACCACAACAACAGACTGTTAAAAATAATCCCTCAAATCTTAGAGTGGGAAAACCACCCGTAAAAACTAGCTGTTGTGCTTCCCACAACCATCTAGTGTCAGCAAATACTGAATTTGACTGCAAAGTTTAGTCAGTCATGCACTGTGAAGGAATGAAAATGCTGCTGTTTGTAATTTCTATTACAACTAATGAAAGAGAAATGTGTAGAATGAATATTCTCTGCATTCATCACTGCCAAATGACTTGAAACAACTACAGCGGTAGCCAGTTGTCCCAGTATGACACAATGGAAGTTACTTTCTTTCTAGGGACCAGAACTGGGGCAAGCCCAAATGGAGGCATGGAATATTGGAATAAAGAGGCCCCATTGCCACCCAAAAAGTTTTGAACTGAAGTCTGACATATTAATCTCTCTTGATGTCCTATAATCTTAACTTCTTTCTCTGAGCACAGAATACTTTTGTTTGAAGAAGTTAAGAAAAATAATAACCAGCTAATGTCTGTACAAAGAGTGTTGACTCCTGGCACTGAGCAGATAGCATCACACAATTTTGAGCAGTAAAATGTTAATACAAACAATTGTACCCTCTGTTGTATCACGTTAGATGGAATATATTGGACGAAAGAATTAAAGGTGTCAACATGATCCTGTCACTGTCCAATATTAAACAGTGTTAAACAAGGTTTGGTAGACAAAGATCTTAGCCTGCTTAGTACCATGGCAAACACACTACATTTTTTAACCTTTTAATAAAGATGCAGAAAACAGTTAAAGTTTTGAAATGTGAAGTATTAAGTAGGCTTTCATTTTAACATTTTTTGTTCTCTTTCCCTTTTGCTGGAGAAAGTTTTAAGACAGACACCCCACCAAAACACACCATCCCCGTCTGACAGTGTCTTGGAGGTATTAAAGTGGTAATAACGGCCATTTTGGCGGAAAGAGAAGAAGTTAGTTGATGTGGTCTGGAGGTGGTGGTGGTGGTGGTGTTAAAGTCTGATTCTGTTTCTTAGAAGACAAAACAAAAACACACACTCAAAAGGGGAGAGAAAAGAACAATAAAGACAGAAAATGCAGGCTTCTGTCTGGTGTTGACTCTTACTTGCACCTCACTACTGAAAAAACAAAAGCATGGCATATTGTCTTATTAGCTACTCCAAGACTTGGCAAACTTGTACCAGGGCTGTTTAGGGCATTGCTGGTCACAGGGTTATAGCAGTGCCGTAAAATACAGTTTTGACCAGCTAACCCAGACTCTTATTAGATAGAAGAAAGAGGGAGGATAGGAAAGAGAAGAAATAAGGTAGGGAAGGGGAAAAAACCACAATGTGGGGAGAGGCAGAAGACAAAGTCTCACATCCCAGGTGATGGCCGGGATTTAGTCAGTCTCGATGGAAGGGGTGATGTGATTTGGGTCCCTCTCTCTGGCCTGATCTGGTCAGGACTTCTCCCAGGGTCAAGATAAAGGCCCAACTGTGTTACAGTGGATCTTGAGGTCTCAGGAAATGGAGTAGGTGACAGCCATGATAGTATAGCTCACTCCTTTCCTGATCTTCTCTCTCTTAGTCAGTGGTTGTTGGCAGCCCACTTTCGCTAATTCTCCTCCAAATCTTTCTGAGGACCCCAAAAGGTAGTGATGGGTGAAACAGCTCTTCCCTTCACTATTTTATCCACCAATTAGGCCTAATTTCCTATACACTAATTCTGGTTAAATTGATTTCTGGGCCAACATTTTCCTTGTTTACCAGATATGATTTTAACACAGTCCTTTTTGTTCGGACTAATTCAGACGGTCTCCCTTTCCCACCTTTTCCCAGCAACATATGTTGTTCTAGGTTATTGTGACATTTTATGAACTTTCAAACACCTTTCACATTTGAACTCACAATAAGGGTAAATTTATACGCCCAATTATCACAGCACTTCTTTACTCTCTTCCCCCTCTATATTGTATGAATGAAACTGTTGGTGTCCTGATCAATGGCAGAATGCAGACTGGAGTCTGAATGGGAACAGGTTGAGCCAGTGTAACTGAAGATATGAAATTCTTACACAGTTAAGTCATAGCATACAGCATATATTCTGTGTGGGGTCCCCCACTGATTTTATTGGGATTCTACACAGGTGTACCAATCCACTCTAGCAAAGAGCATTGCAGTACTTGGTCACAGAGTTACAAACTGCTGTAATCCACTCTCTATGGTAATATTAATTTAAAATCTACAAAAGAGAAAGGAAGGCTGACACAGTTCCATACTATTATAGTATTATTTTATTTAGATTAGGGGAACCTTTATTAAGATCTTCCAAGCTACATTGATATGGGAAGTACTGACTTACTTGAATTTTATTATTTTAGTTTTTATAGATAATTTTTAAATATATTTAAAGCATTATTATATAGTATACTCAATCATTTGTAAGATCCATTAAGTCTCGTTATAAACTGTTAATAGTTTAAGTAAAAATTAATGTGATTCAAATACTTAAAAAGTCCATCTTGTGGCTACTGTATAGACGTTGTCTATACGTATCACAACAACTGTAGGTTGGAAATTTCCTCACAGATAAGAGCAATAATTTTATTCTATAACCTACTGCTACAATTCTTCCTCCGCATATTTTCAATTTTTTGAATAGGTAGGTAGATAAATATTTAGGAACAAAAAGAAACAAACATCTGGATACTTTTTATAAATACAATTGTATAAACTATTCTTCGGAGCACAGTTACACAAAGTACAAATTAATATTACAAAATAATTTTGAAAGTTCTGTTGAATAAATGAAAGCCAGCATCATTTAACAACCAATAAAATTCTACTTAAAACAGAGGCAAATAAAAAGTAAAGCCTTCAAAGTAAAGAAAAGATAACCCTGCCCTTGAATCCCCAAGAACAAACAAAAGTAACATTGGCAGTTAATAAAAAAAAGGAAAAATAAAACAAATTTACATTTTCATACAATCTTCAGTTTTACTCCCCCATCTCCCCCCCAAAAGAAACTCTCACCTGTTTGATAGCTGTTACAGTGATGACAAAGAAAAGCGGAAGTCCACTTGTTACTGGACTGGTTGGTGTATCAATAATTAACTGTAACACAAAGAATAATCATACCATTTCCTGAATATAGTTTTGTGAATTTAATGCAATTATTTTCCAAGCATGAAATTTATATTAGGCTTTTTAAAAAGCTCACAGTGCAACTATACACAAAGCAACTTATTATTAAAAAAAAGAAAGTAAGTGCAATAAGAAATCAAGGTTATTTCTATTGACAATACCACTCCCTGACACCATCTGTAATTGCAAATACATGAATTGGTGGATAGGCTTATATGATCTTGCACTCTGTCAAAATGGAGGTTGCTTACTGTAACTGGAGATTCTTTGAGATATGTGGTCCCTATCTGTATTCCACACATGAGTATGCATGTGTGCCATGTGCTCAAGTCTGGAAATTCTTCAAAGCAGTGTCAATTGACCTGCACTTGTGCAGTAGCTCTCCTTGCGCTTCCAACCAAGGAATGAAAGGCAGTGTGGGTCAACGCCTCTCCAGTTCCTCTTTTTACTGCAATCCAACCAGATCTGAAGCAGAAGGGATGGAGGATGGAAAGCAGTGACTACAGATGCAGCCATAGGAAAGGCAGCACTACAAGCATCTCTGTGACACCTTCTCACACCCTCCTCCAGACTGAACACTGCTTGCCAGTCACCCATGTGTGGAATACACATAGGGACCATCACTCAGAGAAGAAATGGAGGTTACTTACTGTAACTGAATATTCTTTGAGGTGTGTGGTCCCTATCTACATTTCACACATGGGTGACTGGCAAGCAGTGTTCAGACTAGAGAAGGGTGCAGGGAAGGTGGCAGCACAATTGCTTGTAGTTATGCCCTTCCTACAGCTGCATCTGCAATTGCTGCTTGGTCTAGAGTGTAATGTGTTATGAACATGTCAACAGAACTCCAAGATGATGCCCTGCAAATGTCCTGCAGTAGAACGTCAGATAGGGATGCCATGGAGCCAGCATGTGCTTGCATGGAGAGATCTGTAATACCCCCTGGAGGGGAATATTTGCTATTTTGTAGCATTCTAAGATGCATTCCAAAACCCACTTAGAAATCCTCTGGGAGGATATGGCTTGCCCATGCAATCTTTCTGCTATGGCAATAGAGTCTCAGAGATTTTCTAATTGGTTTGATTCTTTGCAGGCAGAATGCCAATTGAGCCTAATGTTGAGGGAGTGAAGTCTCTTATCTTAGGAAGAAGCATGGGGTTTTGAGAAAAATTATAGGTGATGGTGTTGTCCGATTGATGTGGAACTCAAACAATGTTGGGGAAGAAATTTGGGGTATAACCTAAGGGAAACCTTCTCTTTGTGAAACATTTTGTATAGGGAGGATCTGCCATAATGGCTCCTAGCTCCCCAATCCTTCTGGGGGAAGTGATGGTCACTAAGAATGCCACCTTCATGGATTGGGGTGGTTCATAGCACAAGTTGCCGTAGGTCAGAAGTGTGGATCTTTAAATGTCGACAAGACAAGGTTAATGTCCCATTGAGCCATAGATTTAATGACCAGTGGAAAGATCCTAATCAGCCCTTCATAAATCATACAGTCGCAGGGTGAGCAAAGACAGAATGTTCTTCTAACGGAGGGAAGAAAGCACTAATCACTGCTAAGTGTACCCAAAGCAAACTAAGGGCTAGACCTGCAGTCTTTATGGAGAGGAGATAGTATAAGATAACTGGAATGCTCACGGTATTTAGCGAAAGTTGGTGGAGGTGTACCCAGGCTGAAAAGTGTCTCCATTTAGCTAGATAACTAGCTTGTAGAGAATCCTTTCTACTTCGGTTAAGGATTTCCTAAACTGGGGTGGTGCATGAGCATTCTATTTCTGACGCCCATCCAAACACCAGGCCCGTGAGGTGGAGTGATCCCAGATTGGGATGCTTGATTTTCCCCCCTGTCAAGGGTTAGGAGATCTGCAAAAGGGAGGATCCTGATGGACGTGTATGGACATAGTTAGAAGTTCTATGAACCAGGATAGTCTGGGCCAGCAGGAGGAGAATGGATCTTCCCTACGACTTGCGATAGTAGGGGGATGGAAAGAAAGGTGTATCTGAGGCTGCCCATCCAGGAGATCATCACCCTGGGAATCACAACCCATCGGTCCCCTGGAACAATAGAGGGGGAAGTTTTCTGTTCATCTGGGAGTACCCCATTACCTAAATATCTTGGTTAGGACTGTGTTGTGGATCTGCCATTCATGGTCTGCTTAGTTTGTTTGCTAGGGAGTTATTAACACCCGGGAGGTATGTGGCCTGTATCATAATGTGGTTTCTGAAACACCACTTCCAAAGTCTGACTGCTTCCAGGCACAGAGGACAAGATCTTAATCCTCTGTTCATATACCCCACCATGAGTACGCTGTCCAACATTATCTGTACATGGAGCAAGCATATGAAGGGAAAGAAGGCCTTTAACACAAGGCAGATTGCCCTCAGGTCCAGTAAGAACAGAAGAATGGCCATACTGGGTCAGACCAAAGGTCCATCCAGCCCAGTATCCGGTCTATCGCCAGTGTCCAATGCCAGGTGTCCCAGAGGGAGTGAACCTAACAGGTAATGATCAAGTGATCTCTCTCCTGCCATCCATCTCCACCCTCTGACAAACAGAGGCTAGGGACACCATTCCTTACCCATCCTGGCTAATAGCCATTAATGGACTTAACCTCCATGAATTTATCCAGTTCTCTTTTAAACCCTGTTACAGTCCTAGCCTTCATAACCTTCTCAGGCAAGGAGTTCCACAGGTTGACTGTGCGCTGTGTGAAGAACTTCCTTTTATTTGTTTTAAACCTGCTGCCCATTAATTTCATTTGGTGGCCCCTAGTTCTTATATTATGGGAACAAGTAAATAACTTTTCCTTATTCACTTTCTCCACACCCCTCATGATTTCATATACCTCTATCATATCCCCCCTTACTCTCCTCTTTTCCAAGCTGAAAAGTCCTAGCCTCTTTAATCTCTCCTCATATGGGACCCGTTCCAAACCCCTAATCATTTTAGTTGCCCTTCTCTGAACCTTTTCTAATGCCAGTATATCTTTTTTGAGATGAGGAGACCACATCTGTACGCAGTATTCAAGATGTAGGCATACCATGGATTTATATAAGGGCAATAAGATATTCTCCGTCTTATTCTCTATCCCCTTTTTAATGATTCCTAACATCCTGTTTGCTTTTTTGACTGCCGCTGCACACTGCATGGACGTCTTCAGAGAAGTATCCACAATGACTTCAAGATCTCTTTCCTGATTAGTTGTAGCTAAATTAGCCCCCATCATATTGTATGTACAGTTGGGGTTATTTTTTCCAATGTGCATTACTTTACATTTATCCACATTAAATTTTATTTGCCATTTTGTTGTCCAATCACTTTTTTGAAGTTCTTTACCGTCTGCTTTGGTCTTAACTATCTTGAGCAATTCAGTATCATCTGCAAACTGTGCCCCCTCACTGTTTACCCCTTTCTCCAGATCATTTAGGAATAAGTTGAATAGGATTGGTCCTAGGACTGACCCTTGGGAAACACCACTAGTTACCCCTCTCCATTCTGAAAATTTACCATTTATTCCTACCCTTTGTTCCCTATCTTTTAACCAGTTCTCAATTCACGAAAGGATCTTCCCTCTTATCCCATGACAACTTACGTAAGTTAAGAGCCTTTGGTGAGGGACCTTGTCAAAAGCTTTCTGGAAATCTAAGTATACTATGTCCACTGGATCCCCCTGGTCCACGTTTGTTGACCCCTTCAAAGAACTCTAATAGATTAATAAGACATGATTTCCCTTTACAGAAACCATGTTGACTTTTGCCCAACAAGTTATGTTCTTCTATGTGTCTGACAATTTTATTCTTTACTAATGTTTCAACTAATTTGCCCGGTACTGATGTTAGACTTACCGGTCTGTAATTGCCGGGATCACCTCTAGAACTCTTTTAAAATATTGGTGTTACATTAGCTATCTTCTAGTCATTGGGTACAGAAGCTGATTTAAAGGACAGGTTACAAACCATAGTTAATAGTTCTGCAATTTCACATTTGAGTTCTTTCAGAACTCTTGGGTGAATGCCATCTGGTCCCAGTGACTTGTTACTGTTAAATTTATCAATTAATTCCCAAACCTCCTCTAGTGACACTTCAATTTGTGACAATTCCTCAGATTTGTCACCCACAAAGGACGGCTCAGGTTTGGGAATCTCCCTAACACCCTCAGCCGTGAAGACTGAAGCAAAGAATTAATTTAGTTTCTCCACAATGACTTTATCGTCTTTAAGTGCTCCTTTTGTATCTTGATCGTCGAGGGGGCCCTACTGGTTGTTTAGTAGGCTTTCTGCTTCTGATGTACTTAAAAAACATTTTGTTATTACCTTTTGAGTTTTGGGCTAGCTGTTCTTCAAACTCCTTTTGGGCTTTTCTTATTACATTTTTACACTTAATTTGGCAGTGTTTATGCTCCTTTCTATTTATCTCACTGGGATTTGACTTCCACTTTTTAAAAAATGTCTTTATCTCTCACTGCTTCTTTTACATGGTTAAGCCACAGTGGCTCTTTTTTAGTTCTTCTGCTGTGTTTTTTAATTTGGGCCTCTATTATGGTGTCTTTGAAAAGTGTCCATGCAGCTTGCAGGGATTTCACTCTAGTCACTGTACCTTTTAATTTCTGTTTAACTAACCTCCTCATTTTTGCATAGTTCCCCTTTCTGAAATTAAATGCCACAGTGTTGTTGGGCTGTTGAGGTGTTCTTCCCACCACAGGAATGTTAAATGTTATTATATTATGGTCACTATTTCCAAGAGGTCCTGTTACAGTTACCTCTTGGACCAGATCCTGCGTTCCACTCAGGACTAAATTGAGATTTGCCTCTCCCCTTGTGGGTTCCTGTACCAGCTGCTCCAAGAAGCAGTAGTTTTAAAGTATCTAGAAATTTTGTCTCTGTCTTTCGTCCTGAGGTGACATGTACCCAGTCAATATGGGGATAATTGAAATCCCCCACTACTATTAAGTTCTTTATTTTGATAGCATTTCATCGTCACAGTAAATTTATATGCAGTCTGCCCTTTTTGGTGGTCCAGGTATACTGAGAAGTGTGGTAGTCAAGGTATGGGCCCCCTCCCTGAGGGAGGCGTCTGTCACAATGGTGACTCTTGGTATGGGAGGGTTGAAAGAAGTTCTCACCATGACTTTGTTTGGGTTCGACCACCAAGCAAGGGAGGTGAGAACTCTGATGGGAACAGTCACCTTGGAGAGGATGTGGTCCCTGTTTGGCTGGTAAATCAAGTGGAGCCAGGCTTACAGACACAGCAAGTGGAGTCTGGCGAACAGCATCACATAGCTATATGCAGCCACGTGACCCAACAGCAAGAGACGCTGGTGCACCATAGTTCACGGTTTGCGGGTAATGCAGAAAATCAGGTTGCTCATCATGTGACATCTGCCTGAGGGAAGAAATGCTCTTGTAGAGACTGAGTCCAGTTGTGCTCCTATTTTGCCTGGAGGCTCAGGTGGGTGCTGGTAATAGTTTACTGTCCTTGTGGGTGACAAAACAGACTTTTCTTCATTTATACAAATGCCCAAGGTAGCAAGAAGTTGCCAAAGAGATCCTATCACTGACATGACTTCCTCATGAGATTGGCCTACCAGACGCCTGTTGTCCAGGTATGGGAACACCATGTAGCCCTGCCACTTTATCTGGGCTGCTACCATCCCCCAGTGTAAAAGGGATTCTGCCTCAAGATGAAAAAATCAATTTTCGTCCTCGAAGGGAAATTGGGAACAGAGTTTGTGATAAGGGAAGGAGAGAAACTCAATGGAGTATCCCCGATGGATAATCTCCAGGACCCAACTGTCTGGGGTGATCTTGTTCTAGCTGTGGGCAAAGAGAGTAAGGTGGCACCCATCTAAAGGCTACCTGGAAGGTAAATCCCCAGGGACTGCAAAATAGATCAAGTCCTTTAGTGACTGCAGGGACTCATCTGTCTTTCCACTGAAAAGGTTAGACTCATTAAAGGGGAGGTCCTGGATGGTGATTTGGACCTTTCTAGGAAACCTTGACAAGTGTAGCCATGAGTCCCTTCACAATACAAGTCCTGGATACTGTGTTTGCAGCATCCACCTCTGTGTGGAGGGCCACCTTTGCTACTAACTTCCCTTCATCTAGAAGGGACTGGAACTGGGTTGTCTATGGGAAGTTTATCTTTAAAGTCCGCAAGCCTGGCATAGGTATTAAAATCGTATTTAGCTACCAATGCTTGTAGTTAGTTATGCAAAATTACAGACATGTGGAGGAGAAGATCTTTCTTCCCAGGAGGTCCAGTCTCTTTGAGCCCTTATGTGCCAGGGTGGATTTCCATGACTGACTGTACCACCAAAGAACTGGGGGTAGGATGAGAAAACAAGAAGTCAGCTCCTTTGGCAGGAACAAAATAATGTAGCTCGATCTTTTTTGGTGTAGGGCCACAAGATGCTGGTGTGTACCATACCACTGTGGCTGGCTCTAATATAGAGTATAATTGGAAGGGCCACCTTACTCCATCCCTGTGGCTGCAAAATATCCAGGAGCTAGTGTGGAAGGATCTAAACCTCCACTATTGGGATCTGTAAATCGTTTGTGACCTTTTCTAAAAGCTCCTGGTACTGACAGTGGTCATTTGGCAGAAAAAGCAATGAAAGAATGACAGCATTGTCTGGGGATAATGAAGACAATGACCCTATTGGAATCGTTGGTACCAGTGGAACTGGTTCTGGCTCCTCCTCCTTGTACAGAGATGGAACTGGCTGGTGAGAAGGGGAGGAGCGGTGCAACTTCTGAAAGGGCTCCAGAGGCCTGCCATAAGGATCCCATAGGCCCCAATAAGTCCAGATGGCAGGATCCATCCATTGCAGTGGCTCCCAGGGGAATTGGTACCAGTAGTGCCTAGGAGGGTCATACCCGGAGAGATAGCAAGTACGCTCTCTCAACTGTCTGTTGGGGCTCCTGTGCCTGAGCAGAGATACTGTGCGGCTATCTCGTCTGACTCCTCTGATTACGAGGACTGTTCCATCGGTAGCAGGTTCCAGGTCGCTCCTGCCCAATAGTTGGAGATGGAACTGCTCCTGAGACATCAGTAAAGATTCCTCCTCTGGAGAAAGAACATCCCAGATCCTCTACCCAGATCCTGGTGTGGTTTTGCAAAGACTGTAACTTGCAATTTCCACTTACTGATATCCAGGCTGGGGGGACCATCCAATGTGAGAGGTGCCTGCTGGTGGAATCTCTCAGGCAGCAGGTGGGAGAGCTACAGGAGGAGGTGGCTAGGTTGAGGAGCATCCGTATCCATGAGCAATTCCTCGACAGTGTCCATGTGGAGACAGCTGAGGTAGCTGTCCCAGTACACAGGACTGCTGATACACCACTGGTGGAGGAGGAGATGGCTCAGGGTGGACACTGGCAGCTGGTTACTTCTGGCAGCAGGCAGTGCTCCACCCTTGCTCCGAACCCTCCTGCCGTGGTTATAGGTAACCGTTATGCTCTTCTTGATACAGGAAAGAAGGAATCACTCCCTACAGTAAAGGAGGAGGGGTACGAGGCTTCTAAGGCTGGAAAGTCTGCTGCCACCACTGCGAATAGGAAACGTAGGGTAGTGGTGGTCGGAGACTCTCTGCTGAGGGGGACGGAGGCACCCATCTGTCGCCCTGACATTTCATCTCGGGAGGTATGCTGCCTGCCGGGGGCCCGTATCCGAGACGTTACGGAGGCATTGTCGAGGATTATCCAGTCCTCTGACTACTACCCCATGCTACTCATCCATGTGGGCACAAATGATACTGCGCGGTGTGACACTGAGCGGATCAAGAGTGACTACAGGGCTCTGGGAGTACGGGTGAGGAGTTTGGAGCGCAGGTGGTATTCTCTTCAATTCTTCCTGTCAAAGGTAGGGGCCCGGGCAGAGACAGATGCATCATGGAGGTGAATGCCTGGCTGCGAAGATGGTGTCGCCAGGAGGGCTTTGGCTTCCTAGACCACGGGATGCTATTAGAGGAAGGACTGCTAGGCAGAGATGGCGTTCACCTTTCGAGGAGAGGAAAGACCCTATTTGGACACAGACTGGCTAACCTAGTGAGGAGGGCTTTAAACTAGGTTCGACGGGGACAGGTGAGCAAAGCCCACAGGTAAGTGGGGAACACGGAGACCGGGGAGATGGGTCGGAAACAAGAGGGAGTGTGGGCTATATTGGCAGAGAGAAAGGAGAGTCAGGACAAAACTGGGAGGAAAGATCAAACCAGTATCTTAGATGCCTATATACAAATGCGAGAAGTATGGGGAATAAGCAGGAAGAACTGGAAGTGCTAATAAATAAATACAACTATGACATTGTTGGCATCACTGAAACTTGGTGGGATAATACACATGATTGGAATGTTGGTGTGGATGGGTACAGCTTGCTCAGGAAGGATAGACAGGGGAAAAAGGGAGGAGGTGTTGCCTTATATATTAAAAATGTACACACTTGGACTGAGGTAGAGATGGACTTAGGAGACGGAAGTGTTGAGAGTCTCTGGGTTAGGCTTAAAGGGGCAAAAAACAAGGGAGATGTCATGCTAGGAGTCTACTACAGGCCACCTAACCAGGTGGAAGAGGTGGATGAGGCTTTTTTCAAGCAACTAACAAAATCATCCAAAGCCCAAGATTTGGTGGTGATGGGGGACTTCAACTATCCGGATATATGTTGGGAAAATAACACAGCGGGGAACAGACTATCCAACAAATTCTTGGACTGCATCGGAGACAACTTTTTATTTCAGAAGGTTGAAAAAGCTACTAGGGGGGAAGCTGTTCTAGACTTGATTTTAACAAATAGGGAGGAACTCGTTGAGAATGTGAAAGTAGAAGGCAGCCTGGGTGAAAGTGATCATGAAATCATAGAGTTTGCAATTCTAAGGAAGGGTAGAAGGGAGAACAGCAAAATAGAGACAATGGATTTCAGGAAGGCAGATTTTGGGAAGCTCACAGAGCTGATAGGTAAGGTCCCATGGGAATCAAGACTGAGGGGAAAAACAACTGAGGAGAGTTGGCAGTTTTTCAAAGGGACACTATTAAGGGCCCAAAAGCAAGCTATTCCGCTGGTTAGGAAAGATAGAAAATGTGGCAAAAGACCACCTTGGCTTAACCACGAGATCTTGCACGATCTAAAAAATAAAAAGGAGTCATATAAAAAATGGAAACTAGGACAGATTACAAAGGATGAATATAGGCAAACAACACAGGAATGCAGGGGCAAGATTAGAAAGGCAAAGGCACATAATGAGCTCAAACTAGCTACGGGAATAAAGGGAAACAAGAAGACTTTTTATCAATACATTAGAAGCAAGAGGAAGACCAAAGACAGGGTAGGCCCACTGCTTAGTGAAGAGGGAGAAACAGTAACAGGAAACTTGGAAATGGCAGAGATGCTTAATGACTTCTTTGTTTCGGTCTTCACCGAGAAGTCTGAAGGAATGCCTAACATAGTGAATACTAATGGGAAGGGGGTAGGTTTAGCGGATAAAATAAAAAAAGAACAAGTTAAAAATCACTTAGAAAAGTTAGATGACTGCAAGTCACCCGGGCCTGATGAAATGCATCCTAGAATACTCAAGGAGCTAATAGAGGAGGTATCTGAGCCTCTAGCTATTATCTTTGGAAAGTCATGGGAGACGGGAGAGATTCCAGAAGACTGGAAAAGGTCTTGAGAACATGACCTATGAAGGAAGGCTGAAAGAATTGGGTTTGTTTAGTTTGGAAAAGAGAAGACTGAGAGGGGACATGATAGCAGTTTTCAGGTATCTAAAAGGGTGTCATAAGGAGGAGGGAGAAAACTTGTTCACCTTAGCCTCTAAGGATAGAACCAGAAACAATGGGTTTAAACTGCAGCAAGGGAGGTCTAGGTTGGACATTAGGAAAAAGTTCCTAACTGTCAGGGTGGTTAAACACTGGAACAAATTGCCTAGTGAGGTTTTGGAATCTCCGTCTCTGGAGATATTTAAGAGTAGGTTAGATAAATGTCTATTAGGGATGGTCTAGGCAGTATTTGGTCCTGCCATGCGGGCAGGGGACTGGACTCGATGACCTCTCGAGGTCCCTTCCAGTCCTATAATCTATGAATCTATGAATCCCTCAAGAGAGGGGGGCCAGAAAAAAGAGTGGAGACTGTGAGTAGGGGAAGAGTATGTCCTCCGGTGTTACATAGGTCCCTGTATGGCTTGGGACCCAGGGAGTTCCAGCACATATGGCTGAAGGACCCGGCTCATTTGTGAAGCCGAACATTCTTTAGGTGAACAAGGCAGTGCCAATGAGGAGTCTGGACCCACACTCGTAGATGGAACCGGTGAGCATCTGTCCTTCCCTTTCAGAAGCAGTCACCGTCGGATCCCTCTTTTTGCATGCCTTGCCCTCCAACCTGGGGATCTTTTGCAGAGCCACTTCCATGGGTTCCAGATGTGATGTCTCACCCAGCTTGGCCTGGCCTGGGGAGGAAACACATTTCCTATAGACAGTCGTCTGTGAGGATCTGTCCTTGCACCCATGAGAGTGCCCTCTATTTTCATAGAAAGCCCTGGAGGAAAAGTCCTTGGGCTTTAGAGTTAACTGTTCCGCTCCAAGCCAAGTACTTGGAGGGGCACTGCTGGTCGGTGGAGGACAATTTACAGGCAGCTCTGCCGGGCCTGGATCAGAGCGGGGCCTCATAGCCTCCTCCATCAGGAACTTCAGTCGGGGCTCCTAGGCCTCTTGAGTTCTGGGTGGAAAGGATCAGCAGATATTGCACTAGCAGAGATATGTACTTCTCCCAGACAGCACAGGCACCGTTGATAATCGTTGCTGATGGAGAAAGACAAGGGCAGGAAATGCAATTCTTGAAGCTCAGGTCTCTGACATAGTCCTGGAACTGGAGATTTCCCCCAACTGGGGATGAGGGAACTACTCTATGCTAACCATAGACTATACTAACTACAAACTAGTTAAGAGTCTCTAACTGATCACCATATTTAGGGTCAGGAAGGAATCTTCCCCGAGATCAGATTGGCAGAGACCCTGTAGAGTTTTCGCCTTCCTCTGCAGCATGGGGCATGGGTCACTTACAGTTTCAACTAGTGTAAACGGTGAATTCTCTGTAACTTGAAGTCTTTAAATCATGATTTGAGTACTTCAGTAACTCAGCAAGAGGTTAGGGGTCTATTACAGGAGTGGGTGGACAAGGTCCTGAGGCCTGCAATGTGTAGGAGGTCAGACTAAATGATCATGATGGTCCCTTCTCACCTTAAAGTCTATGAATCTATAAGTTAAAATAGACAAACTACTTACAAGTATTTTATGTTACAGTTTATACATGGAGTGAAGGACACAATTCTGACTTTGCAACAGCAATCAGTCTTCAACAAGTTAAAGACTCAGACATTTCCAGATATCTATTCTCTGCTTTCAAACCTAGGAGACATTTCTATAAAAAATATTTTGTGGAAAGAAAATCTGAGCACATTCTTGTTGAAAAACGCTTGAACTATATGGTTATGGTCCCCTCCGTTAAAAAAAAAATCAAATGGAGTGGGCTTCCAATATTCCTTTTTTTTTTTTAAATCACTCTAGTTCTAGATTAATAAAAATAATAATTCTGGATAAATATAGTGAAACCTGCACCAAGGTTTTCAAATAGTTTGTCTATTTAATAGTACCACAGGTGACTATTTTTTCTGATCTCTGATGTTCTCTTGCGGCAGGCTTTATTGCACAAGAAAAAAAAATCCATAAGGACTCACTCTTTTTTTATTGGTTTAATGTTAAGAGGAATGAGTGTAGGGTTGGGAATGAGGAACTCCAAATTCTAATCAGAGTTCTGCCACTTGCTTGCTGTGTGACTTTGACCAAGTCAATTAATATTTTATTCTATATGCCCATCTCTAAAATGGGAATAACATTTACATACCTACTTTATAGAGGTGCTGTGATGATTAGTTAATGATTGCACAGTACTTTGAGCACATAAAATGTGCTCTAAGTTTTAGATATCAGTATCTGCTAAATATGTGGATGTTCTTTCAAATGGTACCCTTTAAAATACCATACAAAACTCATTGCAAAGATTAGTAGGAACCTAATGGAATGAATCCTTGTTTTAATTGGGTAAAAGTTAGTGTTCTATCTTTCGGAAATATCCAAGTCTGTCCCCATAGTGAAAGTAGTTAATTAGTAGTAAATGCTTGCTATGGTGAAGGTGGTCAGGAACTTCGGAGGAAGGGATCGGGATCTGATACAAATCAAGATGCTAAGGAAAAGAGGACACGAGAACAGCAAAACAAGACACCGGACTTCAGAAAGGTAGATTGCAACAACTCAGAGAAATAGTAGGCAACGTTCCATGAAAGGACCAATTAGGAAGTACAGGAGTTGAAGGGGGCTAGCAGTTCCTAAAAGATGCAATACTAGAGGCTCAACATCATGCTATTCCAATGCAGAGGAAAGATAAGAGCTACAGGAGGCCAATGTGGTTGCACAAGAACCTTTTTAGCTATCTAAAAACCAAAATGGATACATACAGGGAATGGAAAGAGGGCCAAATCATCAAGGAAATTAAGTATATGTAGGAATAGCGCAAGTATGTATAGACAAAATCAGGAAAGCAAAGGCAAAGAATGAGTTATAGCTGGCAAGAAATGTTAGAGACAACAAGAACGGGTTCTTCAAATAAGTCAGACATAAAAGAAAGATCAGGGATGGTGTGGGTCTGTTGCTCAATGGAGAAGGTAATTTGTTAACCGAAGATGATAGGAAGTCAGAGCTGCTCAATGCCTACTTTACTTCAGTCTTCTTGCAAAAAACAACTCGTGACTGGACAACTAGTCAAATTACTACAGACAAGAAAGGGGAAGGGATGCAGATTAGGATAAGTAAAGAACATGTCAGATCTTCTGACCAATTTGAATGAATTCAAGTCAGCAGGGCCTGATGCTATTCTCCCCAGGGTACTGAAGGAATTAGCTGAGGAAACTCATGGATGACAGGACTGGTCCTGGAAGACTGGAGAAGGGGTAACATAGTGTCTATCTTTAAAGAGGGGAAAAAGAAGGAGTCAAGAAACTGTAGACCAGTCAGCCTGATCTTGATACCTGGGAATCTACTAGAGCAATGTATAAAACATTCAATTTGTGAATACCTGGAAGATGAAGGGGTAATCATTAGCAGCCAGCATGGATTTACTAAGAACAAATCATGCCAAACCAGCTTGATTTCCTTCTTTGATAACTGGTTTGGTGGATAGGGGGAATGTGATGGACATAAAATATCTGGACTTCAGCAAGGCTTTTGAGACAGTCCCACATGGCATTCTGATAAGTAAGCTGGAGAAATGCAGGCTCAGCAGAACTACCATTAAGTGGCTACATAACTGGTTAAACAACTGCAAACAAAGAGTAACTATTAATGGAATGATGTCAGATTGTAGGGAGGTCTCAAGTGAGGTTCCACAGGGATCTGTTCTGGGTGTGGTGTTGTTTAACATCTTTATTAATTACCTGGATGTAGGAATAGAGCATACTGATCAAGTTTGTAGATGACAAAGCTAGGAGGGCTTGCCAACACTTTGGAGGATAGAGCTAAAATTCAGAGGGATCTTGATAAATTGGAGAATTGGGCAATAGACAAAATTAAATTCAGCATAGACGAATGTAAGGTGCTACGCATAGGGAAGGAAAACCAAATGCAGAATGGGGGATAACTGGCTTTGCAGCAGCACTGCTGTGAAGGATTTGGGAGTTGTGGTGGATCACAACCTCAACATGATTCAGCAATGTGACGCTACTGCAAAAAAAGTGAATGCATGTTTAGGTTGCATTAACAGAGGCATAACATGCAAGTCACGGGAGGTGATAGTACCACTCTACTCAGCGTTGGTTAGGTCTCCGCTGGAGTGCTGTGTCCAATTTTGTTCAAAGTATAGAATGGATGTTTGTAGATAAACTGGAAAGGATCCAGAGGCGAGCAACAAAGATGATTAAAGGGACAGAATGCAAGCCATATGAGCAAAGGCTGAAGGAACTGGGTATGTTAATTTGGAAAAGAGGAGATTAAGGGGAGACATGATAGCCATCTTCAAATACTTGAAAAGCTTCCATAAAAAGATGGAGAAAACTTGTTCTCTCTTGCCACAGAAGGAGACAATGGGTTTAAACTATAGCATAGCAAATTAGATTAAATCTCAGGAAAAACAGTAGGACAATAGAACAGACTGCTTAGGGAGGTAGTGGAAGTTCCTTCACTGCAGCTTTTAAAAAGGAGGCTAGATAGACATCTGTCTTGGATGATTTAGACAACAAATCCTGCTTCTTGCCAAAGGGTTAAGACTAGATGACCCTTGTGGTCCCTTTTAACCCTATAATTCTATAAATTTTCTTCAAACATAATACCTATTTGTACTTTGGAAGGATTTTTAAGTGCAAAATAAACAATAAGTGTTAAAACATGTGGCTTGGAATGCTCACTCCTCCTTCTAGTTGTCAAAGGCTAGAGGAACTGGAAATAAGACTGCAGTAATTGTTAGCTGCAAAGTGGCAGCAAAAGGGCTTTCTTCATAGCCCTCATGACACTGCTATTCTTGTCCTAAGAGAAAATGCAAAAATACCAAACTAACTACTGCATATAGATGGTAAGCAGGCAGAACACAGACTGAGGTCCCAGTGCAATGAGAAAAATCAAAAATGTTCTAAGAACCTACATAACTATTGCTTGCTACTGTCTAGACCAGTGGTTTTCAAACTTTTTTCCTGGGGACCCAGTTGAAGAAAATTGTTGTGTCCACAACCCAACGGAGCTGAGGATGAGGGGTTTGGGGTGTGGGAGGGGCTAAGGGCTGGTGCAGAGAGTTGGGGTGCGGGGGTGAGGGCTGCAGGGTGGGGCCGTGAATGAGGGGTTCAGGGTGTGGGAGGGGGCTCTGGACTGGGGCAGGGAGTTGGGGTGCAGGAGGGGGTCAGGGCTCTGGGCTGGGGGTGCAGGCTCTGGGGTGGGGCCAGGGATGAGGGGCTTGGGGTGCAGGAGGGGGTTCTGGGTTTCAGGGGGCTCAGGGCTGGGGCAGGGGACTGAGGCGTGGAGTTGTGGTGTGAACTTACCTCCGGAGGCTCCCGGTCAATGGCACAGCCGGGGTGCAGAGGCAGGCTTCCCGCCTGCCCTGGCACCGTGGACTGCACTGCGCCTGAAGTGGCCAGCAGCAGGTCCGACTCCTAGACGGAGGTGCGCAAGTGGCTCTGTGCAGCTGTCGCCCACAGGCATGCGCCCCCCCACCCCAGCGGAGTGGTGCTCGGGGCGGGGGCAGCACACAGAGCCCCATGACTCCCCTGCCTAGAAGCCGGGCCCGCTGCTGGCCGCTTCCGGGGCGCAGCACATTGTCGGAACAGGTAGGCACGATCCTGCCTTAGCTGGGCAGCACCGCCGACAGGACTTTTAACATCCTGGTCAGTGGTGCTGACTAGACCGATCCAGTGCCTTACATGCCGTGACCGAGTACTGGGTCGTGACCTGAACTTTGAAAAACACTGATCTAGACAAGCGAAGAAATAGAAAAGGCCTTTCATTCCAAACCAGTGAATTTTCATTACATTTAGTGTATTTCAGTGCTCATTCAAAGTGCAAAATTAAGAGACTTAAAAAGTGACAACCTATAATTACCCAAACATGTCAACATACACAGTGACAGTGAAAGCTTACCCACTCTACCCTGTCAGTGTGCCTTGACCCTGGCCTGGAGGGACTACCTTTTGCTGATGGAGGATAATCCAGTTTCCATACCCATTTAGACTATGCCATTTATCCTGATTATCAACATGGATGCCAGTTAGTGCCAATTATGATGGTGGGTTTAAATGAGGTGAAAACCTGTTTATTACAACATAAAAAACATTCATTTTATACATACTAATCATCAGCTATAAGTAATTGCCACTTCCCACCATGATTGGATTCACACCAGCTCTAGAAACGGTTGATTCACACTAGAAACAGTTGAAAAAGTTCTTTAGCATGTCACCACTCAATCAATATCAACCATCCAATTTCTCCTGTTACCAAAACTGGTGGATTGGAGGATGCAGGTTTTTTTTTTTTTTTTAAATCTCTTTCAAGCTTTATCTGAATTTTACAAGTTCTATTTTTTCAACGTGTATATGAATCTATTTAAGAAATGGGAATGCTTACCTGAACAAGAAAAATGATGAGAAAATAAAAGTTAGCTATCCTTCTGAACTGCTCAAACAAGTTCTTCGGTACAAAGTTCCAAAATGTGTACTAAAAAAAAAAAAAAAAAAAAATGTAAAGAGCATTTAAGTATTTATGATGATAATGCTGTTTTCTCTAACATTGCATGCCCTGGCTACATCACTAACAGCACCAAAATATATACAAGTAGTTTTAAGAATCAAACAAGCTTAAAATTCACAAACTAAGTTTAAATATTAAATGCAAATTAGAAGCAATTTTTGTTAATTTATTTAGGCAAATATACTTATATGCAATTGGCATTCATGCATTCTTCAAATCATTCAGTTAATAACTGAAATTCTATCTAACATGGCTACCTGAAGCAGAAGTCTAGCACTCCACAGTTTCATTCAGAAATATTTGACCTCTGGACATCTTGGTACTATGGACTAAAATAAGTTTTTATGGCAATGATACCCAGATATTTAGTTAAGGTATATTTAGTTGAAAGCCACTGAAAAACATTTAAAATATTAAAACAATTGCTTCTAATGCTGTATTTAATTAATCTCCATTTTGTTTTTTCATTTATGCTAAACCTGCTTTGACAGCAAGTCGGGCACAAAACCAAAAGGTATCAGCCCCCTTTATGTTCTTTCGTTTTGCTACACATGCATCCCTCAGAACAATCAAGAGCACCAACAGTTTATGGTTGTAAAACCTTTATTTAACAGTGTTATATATAGCAAAACTGTAATGAATATAATGTGACACACAAATTACAGAATATGAAAATGCAAATAAAGACTATATAAAAACTTATAATTTTCTCTTGGAGATCCAGTGTGGCGAGAAGTGGAGGCAAAAGAGGGAATGATTTGAGGAGGGAGTCAAAAGCAGCAAAAAATGTCTGTGACTGTACACGTGGAATTCAATTAAGTTGGAGAAGTAGAGCCATTTATCTAAGAGGATGGCAGAACTAATTGGTAATTAAGTCAGTCAGCCTGGTCATGAGATTTCTGCCAGAGATGCTCTTCAGCACAAAAGCTGGCACATAGGAGCAGATGTCAGCAGAGAAGACAACATCAACCCTGGTGAATTGGAAGTCACAAAATGGCCGAGTGATAGGGTGTAGACGAGGAGGGAAGAGGTTGATGGGTGATGCTGAAAAGGAGACCAGCTGGTAGCTGGATTGGATAGAGGGAACTCAGCAACAGAAAGAGCAGTGCTTGGTGAAGATCAAGTCAAGTGAATGGCCATCTTGGGGAGTGGGAATGTGGAAACAGGACTGCAGGTCAAGTGAAGATGTGATGGTAAGGAAATGTTCAGGTAAGGGGTTGGATAGGTCATCTACATGGGGACAAAATCACAAAGGGTGAATGTGGGAGATTGTAAGGAAAGTGAGAGAGAGAGAGAGAAGTCGAAATCAGAGAGGCAGGCTGATGGGGAGGAGTTGGGTGAATGGTAGACGGCAACATGAAGGGGAACAAGAGTCGGATGCAGTGCTGTTCAAAAGAAAATGTGTGGGAAGGGAGGAGGGAGAGGTTGGAAATTGCAGAAATGGGAGGAGAGAAGCCCGACACCCCCACTATTGTCTGATCCAGCCAGGAGAGGCCTTCATAAAAGAGGACAGCTGCAGTGGCAATGTCAGATGAAGGGATCCAAGAGCTGGAGGGAGGGAGATATGAGGATGCTGTGTACAGCTGAGATCTTTTTAGAGATCGAGTGGGGGTTCCACAGACAGCAAGAGAAAAGGAAGGGGGAGATGGGTAATAGGTGGATGGGCGTGAGGTTAGAAATGGTGGCACAAGAGGGAAAAAGATGGTGGAGAGGATTTGTGTGGAGGGAAGGCCAAGGTTGGGAAAATGTCACAAGAGGTGAGGAGGCAAAGGAGAATGTGGATGTGGGATCTGAGATCTGGATTTGTATTGATGGGAGAATGAGGAAGATGGGGATGGAGAAGGGAAGAAAAGCAAGGAGAGCTGGTGGAAACTTTATAAGGGTGAGGGTAACATGTACTGGGAAATGGAGCCAGTGGGGAAGAGGAGTAAGGGGGAAAAGTATGGCAGGTTGCAATGATGCAGAAGAGGGGTGCAGCAAGAGCCCTGGGTAATTGGAAGATAACACCCTTTTTGTAATCTTGTCTATCTTGTTTTGAAATTGTCAGATGAAAGAGCTACAATTACAGGTATATTAGATTATCTGGGATTCTAATTTTCTGTTTAAAATTAAATAATAGAAAAAAAACTGATTGAGAAATAAAACCAGAGTGACACGTTTCCAACTAAGTTCAAGTCCTGTTCATACTTTTGAGTTAAACTCAGCCTGCATTGCTTTGCTTTTTGTGCTTTCAGCAGCACACTTGATTGCACATAGCAACACAATGGTAAGTGGTAGTTCTTTTATGTGTTTACACTCAGAATGGGAATGTAGATTGCAAAAATAATTGAGACTTCAAAAAAGCTTATGTTTTTATTTCATTGCTAACAAAACACCAATTTCTAATCAAATCTGTGAAATCACAATTCAAATAAACCTATAAAAATTTCTAATCTGTTACAAGGCTTTAATGTAGCTACAAACACAGAAAATGAATAAAAATAAAAACTGAAAATCAAAGTCTACTGCAAGTAAGTGTAATGTGAAGTTAAAATTCCAGTTAAGGACAAAGACTAATGAAAATAGAGGAGAAAGTCACTGCTTGAAAAGAAGCTACTAATGCCAGTTCTGGGGATAATAGTTATAACCTGCTGAGGATTGAAAGTGATGAGGAGGCAGCGATGGGGGCATTCAGTTAGATTAATAAAATGATGATATATCCGAGACTGTGGGGAGAATATAAATCTTTCTCCACCTTTGCAGTTCTTATCTTTAGTCTTTTCATCTCTTAGGTGATATTTTTAAAGAGAGGAGAGCAAGAAGATTTATTACCAACCCTTTAGCAACACTTAAAGAGGAGGGATTGCTAAAGAGAGGTTCTTTGGATTCCTGATCCCTGTTGTTGTCATCATCTTTGGTCACTGTTGCTCTACAAGTGGCAAAATCTGCAGCTAAGTCATATATTCCGAAATATAGTCTCAGATAGGCCACCTGAAGGTTTACTTGAAACTCTATTTTCTACTATTTAAGCACTAAAACCTGCATGTGACCCGTCAGTTACATTAAATTTGGAGATGATGGTTTGTGGAAAGAGACAGATTTAAGTAATTCTACACTTTCATTGTTAAATTAGACGAACAGGAAAAAGTTATCCTTTTCAGATCTTATAGTCATCACTTCCTAATAAATCACTGTCTCTGCAGATTTATACAATTCTTCTCCAGTCCTTAGTTGTTATTGCATTCTCATACGTAAGATAGCTATGGCTGATTGGGGAACGTAACAGAAATACTCAGTTTCAAAATAAGAGAATCTATTTACTTCCAAGTATTACCAAAGCAAATCAGACAAGGAGGAGAAAAAATTACTTACACTACAAATGTAATGTGTCTGGAATAAACAAATTTTTTTTCATTCCATCAAAATAAAAAATTAATTATAGAAGGAAAATATACATTTTTTGATCTCCATTTTAACATATAGGGCTTTTTGATAGCACTAAACCGCCCCTAAAGACAGTTTATCAAGTCAAAATTCAACAGCTTATAGAATGACTTTTCTTCTGTAAGCGATTTTGAGTAATAATGTAAGTTGGAAGCATATTACTTTCAGTCTAGATACTTTATATGTCAGAATGGGAAAGCCAATTCAAGTAGTTTAAATAAACAGACAAAAATATGAATTTTAGTCCTTTCCCCAAGGGTTTGAGATTGAGAGATGTTCTGGATAAGATGACACCTTCCACTTTACAACCTCAGCACATCATCTCTCCAATCCCATATAGGCCTCTCCCTATTTTTCTACAATTTAACAGGTCTCAGGCGCCTCAAATATTATATATGCTTTTGCTTGAGCCAGATTTTTTTTATTTGTTATATTTTTAGAATAAAAGGGAACAGCATAATCGATTAGGAACCCTAGTGACTGAGGTAGCTCAGTTAGTATATACATTAATCCTTTAAATGCTTCCAAATATATCTATCCTTGATGAACTATGCACTGACACATTCCAGCTCAGGTGTAAATATACTGTTTCCATGGCTAAATTTTTTTTTTTTTTTTTTTAATAAATACATGCAGCACAGACACCGCTTCAAAATCATCAGAATCCTTGCAAGAGCTACTCCTGGTGGAATTCTGCACCAACAAATAAAAAATTATGCGCAAAATATTTTAAAATTCTGCAAATTTTAAAATTCTGAAAAATTCTGCATATTTTATTTGTCAAAAACAACAGTATATAATTACGCTAGTTTCAATTATTTTGGTAATTCATTTCAAAATACTCATCACCAAGTATGTCTGTAACAACACAGACACACACAAAAATTCCCCTAGTAGTAGAGTGTTAAAGAAACTCCCACAACAATCCAGTTCCTGTTTCTCGACCCTCTCTCCCACCCAGAGCACAGCTGTGCCGCCCCCCCCCCAGCCCAGACACCTGCTCCCCTCCCCCACAGAGCTAGGGTTGCCAACAGCCCCATGGCACATGGGCGTCCAGGGAGGCTCCGCGCACTGCCCTCAGGCCCGCAAGCGCCACCCACACAGTTCCCATTGGTCACGGTTCCCGGCCAACGGGAGCTGCAGAGATGGCAATCGAAGCGGGGGCAGCATGCAGAACCTGCCTGGCCGCCCACGCGCCTAGGGGCTGCAAGGACCTTGCGGTCGCACGGAGCTAGGGCAGGCAGGAAGCCTGCCTTAGCCCGGGACCCCCGCTGCGCCACTGACCCGACTTCCAATGGCCCGGTTGGCAGTGCTGACCGGAGCCACCAGGGTTCCTTTTTGACCAGGTGTTCCTGTCAAAAACTGGACACCTGGCAACCCTACCCAGAGCCCAGCTGCAGACCTGTCCCAGCCCAGATAACCGTACCCTCTACCCCCACCCAGCCGTGGACCCACACACGCACACACACACACACTCCCTCCCTCCCCCCCAGAGCCCAGGGATCCGGAGGGAGAAACAGCCTGATCCTGGGTCCCAGGCTCGTGTGAATTTTCCTGCATGCCACCTTCTTCCTTCAGGGCGTGCCGGGAACTGCAGCTCCCTGAACCCTTCGGCTCCCTGCCCCTTCCCCTGGGAGTGTCTTCTATTTGCGAGCTGGGCTCTGCCAGGTCCAGCAGCCACTAGTGGTGGCCAGCAGCTCTGCAGGCCATTTCTGGGGTGGGAGGAAGGAAATTCTGCCCTCACAACATTAATTCCTGTGCAAATTCTGCATTGCACAATTCCCCCAGGAGTAAACAACAACTCTCCCTGATATAACTGAACAAAAAAATGACCGAGAAACAAAAAGTAACTACGCAGCATTTATCAGGGGAGACAGAAAATAAAACTGAATGGAGCCTAGTTCTGGAGGGTAGTCTTCCTTGTTCATACCAGAATAATGTCCTTCACTCCTGTGTCAGGCCTTGGTAGTCATTAACCCCTTTCTCCCATTAAATACTGCATGACCTGGACAAAACAAAAAACTTCAAAACATTACTACACAAGGCACCAAAGGCGGGGATGTTCTTCAGAAACTTTTTTACACACAGTTAGGAATCCTTCCCTTCCTACTTCAACATTCCCTTTTTGCAATGCTCTTTGCTGAAACAGAATGTTCCTTTAGAACAGGGAACCACTCAGTACAGGATGCGTTTATAGATACCTACTTAACATACTACACTCCAGGTGCCTTTCCTTCCTGTTCTTTTCATACTTCTAAGAAGGAGGAAGAACTAATGTTTTGTTCAGGCAGCAATTTAGCAAGCGAGAGATACAGAGAAGATGATGATTGATGATGACTGGCCAGCCTTTGAATATATATTAGCTACTTGGTTAGGAGCTGGTCCATACAGCAACACAGTTGACTGTGATCCCATCCACACACGATGGCACTTAACCCTATCACACTGTTTCCTAACTAAAATTCCAGATGCCACCATTAATTCATATCAATTTTATCCACATACTGTAAACAACCATAAGGCTCCAAAGACAAAAGCAGTCGCCATGATCTAATCCAGAGAAGGAATTGTAGGAAGGTTGAGTCAAAGGGATGAGAAATTTAAGAATGGCCTTTAACATCGTAAGATCTACATCCTCCGCATCCTCACCCACATTACAGTGCTTTATTATTCACTACATCTTCTGGCTTGTGCTGGGCTATATTTGCTGTAGGGAAGCCTGATGCTAACAGGTCTGAATACTTATCTGTATGGATATCTATAGCAGATGTTCTCACTGACTCATTGCAAGCATTAAAACCTTAATAATTAATGCTTGACTGTTTCTTTAAGTTCTAATATTAATGCCTCACCGCAAGGCAAGAACTCATAGAACCTTTGTTCGAGGTTTCTAATTCAGTGTTAGGCAAGGTAAAGTGACTAATAACTCTTACCAAGGGAATCCCAGTGGCTGGATTGTGGTCTGCAGAAATGGAGGCTGGCAACCTTTATTCCAGTCTTGGTTTTTTTGTCATTTCAGCCTCCACCACCCAATTGCCCAAAGGAATGATAGGCAAAATAAAAGGGCAGACATCTCTAGTTGTCAAGTGGCTCAGCTTTGATTTTTCAAATACTGCCAAGTAGAAATGAGGGAAAGAACATCCCTCCTTTACCAGATCAGAAGGTACTAACAACAGTCTGGATGAATACCAAGTTTTAGAAAAGCAATTATGTATGCCTTAATTTCTCCACATTTAACAGATGCCTGAAACAAAACTAGCAAAGCTCTGATCACTGGGAACATTTGTTTTTTTGGTGCGTTGAAGGTAGGAAGAATTAGGAGGAAGGATGTAATCTTAATTTAAAGCTTTCCAGAAATACAAAGGACATCTAATGAGACTTCAAAATTCTCAAGTGATACAAGCTGTTCAGCCAATTACAAGCCCCTTGGACTGCAGGAAAGGGAAGAGTTCCCCCACCTCGGCTGAGACTGTGTTGAAGAACTTGGAGAACTGCATATAATCAAGGCAAACTTCAACGCTTATTGCACGAAATTATGAAAACAAATGGTTCCTCAGCTTCAGGAGTCAATATCAACACCTTCTATCTCAAGTGTTCCAAATGAGCTTGGCATTAATGTCATATCTAAACAATTCAATGGAGGTGAACAAAACAGTTTATGAGGACAAGCTCCTTCCACGACTCATGCCTTCTGACTACCACAGACTTTCAGGATATTTTAGGAATACCTCACAAAATCTTTTTCCTCCTCTCTGAGGCATCAATAGCTCAAAGGGACGTCTACTAATGGCTCATTCACACTGAACAATCACAGTCAGCCCTGAGCCGAAACAATACAGTGATTGTGGTTAGCAGTAAGGGATCTCTTATAGCTTCATTCAAGGTTCAAACAAAACAAAAAAACTTTAGTGGACAAGCATTAAAATTGAGAGTATTAAATAAAAATTGATCACTATAAACAAAAAGTGATATGTCCATTCCTCCGCTTCAGAGAATTTCTAGCAACTTTTCTCAGTAGACTTCATAAAACATTATTTGTGACAGTTTTATTGCCTTTCCCTGTATATTCTCTGAAGGCAATAACCATAGGCAGATGTTTGGATGGGGGAGTACTAGCTCTAGTTAATCACTTGATACCATCTCAAGGGAGGAAAGGCTTAACTGAATGTTTTAAAACATTTCTGCAAAGTACCTAAACATTACGAGTATAAGCCTTCCACGTAACTTGAAAAAAAATAGATTTTAAATTACAATTGAAATTTGCGTATATTGCGCATATTTTGCAGAAACTGTTGTGTGTGTTTGGAGCACTACGCAAGGGATCGTAAAATCAGTTTGCATTTAATACAGTACAATTTCAATCATAGAAGTGTTTCTCCAGGTTGTAATAACAGTCTTCCTCTGTAATTCTGGCACACTCCTACAGTGCTGTGCTGCTCTTGCATCCTGTCGCAGTGCTTCTGTATGTATAGGATTACTCCTGACAGAATTCTGCACCGATGCAGGGGCGCAGAATTCATATGGCCTGCATATTTCTGTGGCCCCCATGCAGAAAAATGCAAAAGAAATCTGTGGAGGGGGGGCACATGTCTCTTCCCCAGCAGCCCAGGCAGCATGTCTGTTCCAGTGCGCCTGGAGCAGCTTCAGAGACTGCGGTGGGGAGGGGGGCTCGGCATGCATGCCTGCAGGGAGACGTTGATCACCGTCAGGGAGCAGGGCTGGCCAACAAGAGAGAGAGAGAGAGAGAGAGAGAGAGACTGACTCTGTCCCTCCCTCTAGATAGTGTGGCTCCAGGGGCGTGGAGGAGGGTAGGTCTTCTTGTTATGCAGGAGGAAGGCTCTGTCCCTGAGGCAGAAGTGTAGCAGTCTGCCTGCCTAGTAAAATGTAACTTCTTGAGAATTGAAAAAACACTTAATTAAATATTTGTATCATGTTACTGAAAATTGTTTGTTTTTAAGTTAAAGAAAATAGCTTTTGTAAAAAAAAATCGTTTTGCTAATGTTGCTGTTGATGGTTAATTGATCTCATTCTCTGAGGCAGAAATGTAGCAACCTGTCTGCACAGTAACATTGTTAATTATTCTATTGTTAGTTAACTGTTCCCATTCTCAGTCAATTCCCCCAGGAGCATAAAAACCTGTAGAAGTTTTATGGCCCCTACATGGCTAGAGTGATGTAAAACCTCATAAACGGCAGTAAGGGAATCAGCTAGGAAGATCTATGCACTTTCTCACTTTTTTCCTGTGCCAAAGTGGCACAATGGGGTGAGATTTTTACTTACCCATTTAAAAACAAAAAACAAAAACAAAAAACACTTTTGAGGGCAAATAAAACATTTACCAAGCAGTCAGTAAAATGTCAGGACGATAACAACCAGGCACTTCCCAAAGTACCCAGCTAGGTCCAGGACAATGATTAGCAAAACTGTCTGATTTTCATGTGTGAAAGTCTGAGCAATTTAAAACGACATTCTACTTTCCCCCACGCCCCGTTTGGTGTTCTGTAATGTAATTTGAATAAAAATTCAGGATTATAACTGGAATGCAGGGTATTAGTTACCAAATATTTGTAACTTAACTTTCATGTGTTTGGGAAATGCTGCATAGTTATTGTGACTTTTTTCTGTATTGTAGTTTAAATAACATACCAAAATAATTGAAATGGGTGTGATTATATTGCATTATTTTGACAAATAAAATTTTCAGAATTTTGCCAAATGTTTAATTTTTTAGCGCATTATATTTAATTTTTTGGCACATAATCCCCCCAGGAGTAATAGAATCCTTTTGATAACAGCTGATTCCTCAACTTCCCACAGCCCATTTGTCCAAGCAGCTACCACCCCATCCTCATCTTTTTCCAAATTTCTCCCACTTCACACAAATTTCTCCCTTCCCCAATCTTACTGGACTCTTCCTGGTGCCTCCTATAACTATTTATATATCCATTCACCCATGTGCCCAAGAATCTCCAGGCTGTTGTGCCACCCTCAACCTTGTGATCTCTCTAGCTAACCCTCTAATGGTAAACCTCTAGCCACATCCCTGAATTCTATCCACCACCATGGTGGATTCAATCTCTTTTTATTTATTAAAATTTTCAAATCATTTTTTTCTTATAACAAGCCAAACAAATGCTAGGTACCAACATCTAAAACAAGTATAACTATATATCAGAAAAGACCAAGATATTTAAACAATATTTGGATTCCTATGTATTAACAGCAATATTCCCAGCACATGGATTTTTATGACACAAACAAAAATGTAAAGAAAATGTTTACAATTTCTTATGTAAGGTTCCCATGTTGCCAAAATAGCAAATTACATTTTCTTTTTTTTTTAAACAAGATGTCTGCCTTCAGCAGCATAGCTCAAATGCCAGCTGCAATTATACAGTTTATATTCAATATACTTTATCCATAAAGAGAAAGTTGTTCTGTTTTCAGAACTTCTGAATTCATAAAATTACGCTTTTCAGAAATGGAACTTGTCAAATGAAGTTTTGTCAAAGTAGAAAGCAGGTTGCAACAGCTATAGTGAAGGTTGCATAACAATTTCCATTGCAATCCATAATTTTCTGACTTTCAACTTGTAGTCTCAGTTCTGCTTCGTCTCTGCTCAACTGAATTTTTTTGTATAGTTTGAGCAAAAATGGACTACTGTTTTGAAATGAGGGAAACAGTTTGGGGGAAAACAGACTATTTAAAACAAATCCTACTAGTTAATTTTGAATATCCTTATAATCTAAACAGCTAGGAGTTCTTACTTGCCAAGAAAATAATCTTCACAGAGAACACTGTTGCAGTTCACATCTTTATTCTGGAAGATGTATTTCAAATGCTCATCACTTGGACAAGTCAAAATCACATACTGAACATATGCAGTAGAGATTTTCTGCCAAATTTTTTAAGCCCACCTATAGAAGGGTGCACTGCCAATCTCGTAAATATGCATGCACAGTTAAATTAAGTACCCACTGAACTGCTCATTCTTAAATTTATGCGAACTAGCTAGGATACATTTTTCAAATGTTGGGGGAGACACACAAAAATGCTGCCCACAGCCAAAAGAAGTGTGTACAGACAGGGCTTGGAGGTTTAATCCCACCTCTTCCAATATTTTATGTCTCTGTGCTTCACAAATCTTCTTAGAAAGTCCTCATGCTAACAGTCAAAGAGGGACAACATCCACTGCTGCCATTTTTTTAGAAATCAGACATTAAGTGACTTGCTATATAGGAAGTTTGTGGCAGAACTGAACTCTGATCTTTAATGTGTTAGACTTGCGTCTTAGCCCCCAAACTGAAGTGTCTGAAGCAATTTGCTTGAGACCTCTAAACTTAGCTATGCTACAAATAAAACTGAGCTAATAATGCCTTGGCAATTGTGTAATGTGCTTTGCAAGAGACAAATAAAAATGTATGAATGTACAAATATCTTAGCCACATTTTAAAAAGGAAGTAACAAAGAACAGAGACTGTCTAGTCATCTAGAGGGCACAATGGTGATTGATAAACAGTTTTCATTATAAAACTTACCTTGTAGCTACCTTAGCTTCCCACCAAACTGGTTAGTTCCAAAAATGGCTCCAAACCAACATGGACAGCCGTCCAAATGTTTCTGAAAACCTTCCCCTGCCTCCTGCTTTATTCACAGAAGAACTCCTCTTCATAATAGGGAATGCACACAAAGCTGGAGTCAAGGAGTCCTGGGTTCCCTCCTCCTAAAGGACATTCATAACCCTTTTTTTAATCTTTAAGTGAGGCTTGAATAGGCATCCACTTGAAAAGTCTGGTTTTCAAAAGCTGCAATTTGTCCCAGAAAGAGTCCTCACTGAGGATCAGAACATGGCCTTGTTTCAGAAGAAAATTCATTTTATTTGACTAAGTTATGAAAGTCTGAAAACACCTACTGACCATGTGTAGTGCTGGCTTTTAGCGTAGGCTCATTAAGTGCGCTCCTAATACAGAATGAACTACACATGCATTCATCACTAGCTGCTCTCTTAGGTGCACACTTTTGAACACTGGCAACAAGTGACAATGGAATTAAGGAGAGGGTCATGATGAACACGCTGCGAGATGGGAGGGTCCCTGAACCTGGAAATCTACAAAGCAATGAAACAGCCCCACAGCCCAAAGCCTGTGAGCCCGAGTCAGCTGGCACAGGCCAGTCATGAGTGTCTAGTTGCTGTGTAGACATACCCTGCAACAATGATAGGGTAACTGCATGTATCCCCTCTGCATGGTCCACTCCAGGAGTTCCCAGTCAGGTCTCCAGCCACATCTGTCTCCGGGCAGGGACCCTTGTCCCACTTCCTTCTGACCCAGTGCCTTACACTGTGATAGCCTTAGCAAGCCAGTCTGCCTAAAGGCCAGAGCCTGTGCTTTTCTTTCTTGCCAAAGGCTATAAATAATGTATCACCAGAAATTACAAGTTACCTCATGGTACTTTATAAGCAAGCACATTTATTCTTAAAATAAAAGCATTACGGAGAAAAACTTAAATAAAAGTCCCTGTACACATGCTAAAAGCTCACTAGAGGTCACCCACCAACCATATGGGGCCCTAGGTAAGTCAAAGTCATTCCACACCTTCCACAAGGGTTGCCCCCCCCCCTTGGTCCTGTCTGTTTGCTGGATCAGAAGGAAGACACTGGGTCAGTTCAAGCTCATTCTTCTTTGCTAAAAGCCCTTTCTTTGTCCCCTAGTCTCTGGAAAACCCAATATGAATAGTATGTGCAAGCCACTCCAGGGGGGTGGTACCTCCCTAGACTTTTTCATTCTCAGTGATTCACCCTAATCACCTTCCACTGTTTTTAGGTTCCTGGAGGCACTGCGGTAATCTTCCCCCTTCTCCTCCCCCCCCCCCCATGTAGAGCACAATCATACATAAGCTATTCATAGATTTAAATACAATATGATCCCCAAAGATACTCCATGTAATTGTAATATCTGTCACAGTGACATCTTAAAATTATTTACTGAGAACAGAGACCTCTTTAGCTACAAGAAAAGATAGATATTCATTGTGACTTTGAAGTTCTGAGATGACTCACAAATAACTAGTATCTTCAAAAAACCCCCAAAACTATAATTTAGTTTTACTGCAGGATGCAATTGAGGACTCATTAGCAGAACAAGGATATTTGGAGGACTTTCAAACTACACTGTTACTAGCTTAGGCTACGTCTCCTAAGTTCAGCAGCTGTGTCAATATTTGGACAGTAATCCTTCAGGGAAAGCTGAGGTACTACAAGAAATGGTGGCAGTGGAGGTACAGTGATTCTACTCGAGGTAACATCTTTCAGCTGAGACAAACAGAAGTTGTGAGCACTTGTGGTCAATGAAGACAATTGCACATTTTACTGGTGCTCTTCTGTCCACCTCAATTCTCTTCAGAGTGTCACTATGAGAACAGATTTACTTAGCACAGGAAATGAAGTTGCTGTATACTACAATTTCAGCATTCCACCCCTGAAATGTTAATTGTACACTACGTAAGTGTAGAGTATATGTAATTTATTATATCCCCAAAAATGTTAAAAAGAACAATAAGGTTGTTAAAGTTGTGAAGTCAGACACTCTAATGTTCAGAAATGCCGGAACTGCCCATATAACCTTAGCTTGGTTTCCTTGTGCATATGTATTATGATATGGTCTTTAGTTACAAGACCCTTCTGCCCCTGAACACCCAGCCTGTCCTTGCTTCTACTCATCTCGCCCCCAAGTCCTGCCTCTCTCTCCCTCTCCTCTCCACAACCTGCCCACTCTCCAGTTCCTGCCTCCCTGCTTCTTTGCTCCTATCCACCCTCACATCCCCTGGCTCATGCCCCCCTCCTCTTTGCACCTGTATCCCCTCTAGTCATGTTTTATCATAAGATTACAAACTTGGCTAACAATAGTAACTGCATTGATATAATATTTTTAGACTTTTGTGAGGCATTTGACTTAGTATTGCATGCATATTATTTTGATAATAAAATAAGCACTCTACAAATTAACCAAGCAACATACTATGAGGATTTTACACTGGTGAATAAATTTCAAAATGAGTAATTATTCATTCCGGGAGGGGGACGGGTTTCTAGTGGGATCCTGCATAGATCTCTTCTTGGTCCAATACAATTTGCGTATTTTTATCAGTGAGGTAGAAAAATTGCTGATTAGATGACAAAAAATGGTGGAGTGATAAAGAGTGATAAGAACAGGACAGTTTTAAGCATGATCTGGATTGCTTGGTAAGCTGGGCTCATTTGAACAATAACCATTTTAATATCACCAAATGCATGGTCATTAATTTAGGATCAACTAAAATAGATCACACTTGCAGGATGGCATAGGTGGCGGGTATAATAAGTTAGGGTGCCTCGGGGCTTCAGCTGGTCCGGGGCTCCTCTGGCTGAAGTGGGGGGGCGGGGGCATGTGCTTGGGCCTCTGGCTGGCCCAGGGCTCCTCCAGCCAAAGGGAGGGGGCACCCGGGGCCCCTCCGGGAGGGGAAGGGGGAGAAACGGGTGCAGGTGGAAGGGGTGGAGCTGGGGACTAGCCTCCCTGAAGGGCAGTTCCACCCGCCGCCCATGCAGGATGGGAGACAATATCCTAGAATGCATCAAGTCTGAAAGGGACTTATGGGGATCATAGCCATGGGCGGCAGGTATAACAACCCAGGGAAGGCTTAGCTTTCCCTGGCGCTGTTGCCCACCCACCGCCGGACACCTGGGCCCCACTACTTCCCCAAGGCCCCCACTGTCTGCTACTGCTCCTGCCTGCCATGTCTCCTCCATTCCACCCCCCACTCTGGAGGGCCCTGCTGCTCAGTGTCCCTCCTCCTCGGGGACAGGGGAATGAGGAGGGACGCAGAGAGTCAGCAGTGGACGGGGGAGTAAAGAGGCTCGGCCGAGGAGGGGGTCCGGCGCTTGTAGGGTTGGCCTGGCATTGGAGCGGGCCTGGTACTCGGGTGGCCAGCGGCTCAGTCCAGCGTTGGGGACGGTGGGTCGGCTGGGGGATGGCCTTCAGAGGCAGTGGTTCGGCCGGGCACGGGGGCCGGACCCGGGGTGGGGCTGCAGTGTGTCGGGCAGCTCAGCCCAGCAGCTCGGAGGGGTTGGGGACTCAGCCCGATGTGGCTGGGGTGGGCGGGCCGGGGCTCCTTCGGTCGGGGGGACCCCCTCAGGGCTTCTCCTGTTGGGGGGTTGATTCAGGGCTGCGGCATGCAGGCGTCGGGGCCTTGGGTGGAAGCGGGGGGCGGCAGGCTAGCCTCTCCAAAGCAGGGATTCATCTGCTGCCCATGATCATAGCGTATAACCAACTGAGCACAAGCTCCCAGTCCAATGCTGTAGCTAAGAAAGCTAACACTATTCTTGGATATGTAGCAGGGGAATAGAAAGTAAGAGAAGGAAGATTTATTCCTCCATTTTTCCCAACTTGTCTCCACACTAATATTTGCCTTTTTTTTTTTTTAAATAAAAAAGCCCACATTTTTGATGAATCATGTGGAGTCATATTACTGGCTTAATGTACATCACTGATATTAACACAGAATGAGTCATTTTATTCCCCTTCAAGCCAGAGGCAATTTGATGAAGGAAACTTGCAGCTCTTTTCATTTTACCTTTTCCAGAAGCTGTCACAGTAAAGATGATGATGAATTAAGAAGCAAAAAAAGATTTTTGTGGAAACAAAAAATGAACAGAATAAAGCAGAAAATGATGCATTTTCTAACACTGAATGAAAGGAAATACTTCTACCTTTGATGAGACTATCCTGTTATCTGGATACCTTTGTGGAATGTATGCTTCAGTGCCTGAAGGAGGTTCACGATGCCCAACATAAATAGTCCGATTGTCCACCCAATTCTCTTCCCCAGCACACTGCGAAAGGAAGAAAGAAAGAGTCATCCTCAGTTCACCCAGCATTTCTGTATAAAAACAGTCATACTGAGTCCGCCAGTCCTGTCATTTTTCAATGCAGATGCCATTTTCACACAGTCATCAATGTACTGTCCCTAAATCTCTGCCTATCATCCCCCCAAGAACCCTAAATGACAAATAGGAGAAAGCTATCAAAACTCTGCCTTTAATTGTCTTCAGTAATGTTTTCCCCCATAGCAGTAAGGGAACATCCTTGAAATGCTAGCCTTTGAAACAAAAGAGGAGATGGTTTACAATTTTGCCATTAAATCAGCTTTAAAAAAAGTTTCCACATGGCCAGCGCTCATCTCACTACTCTGATAAAATTACTGATAATATTGACATTTCATTCATATGACAAGAACAATCTGGAGTGGATGAATAGCCAGCTACAGCTCCATTTTTACCCAACACTAAAGCAAATATAACAGAAAAGTGCTTTACTTTCTACACAGAACCCACCCTGTGTTGTCTGAAATACTAGTAATGGTGAATCCCACAGGCACCAAGCCACCAAGCCAAGCATATCTAGAAGTCCCCAGAATATTTTCCATAATCCAGACACTGGGGCTATGCTGTACACCAGGGCAATGCATTAGCTTTTCATCTTTGAATATACTATCTGGGTTCAAAGCCTATGATTGTGAAAAAAAGAGGAGTATGAGTGGGGCCCACATTTAGTCCCCACATCACAAAGCTTCTATATAATTGGTTCAAATTAGCATTTATGTATTCACAGTTTGTAAGAATTACTATCTGAGGACACAGGTCCCTTTCCCTTGGGATTATGATTTGAGGGGTTGGTTCAGAGTTTAGAAGAGGCAAGTACTTGCCTCTTAGGAAAAAAAAATAAGGTTTTAGTAGTTCCCATATATCATATCTAAAATTCATCCTAGTGCACCAACTCTTCAGTATTTGCACAGGGTGCAGTACTTGTTATCTTTAGATAGGAGTTTCACTGTATTGTAAGTGCCACTGGATTAAGTTTACATTTAATTATTTATTTAGAGAAAGAGTTTCAATCTGTTTTAAACAAAAATATTGCCTTATAATGAAGTGTTGTATTTTATACATACTTGTGTTTAGCATATTAGAACATTAGCTCTCCTCTGCCTCCCCAATAACCCCAGAATTCTGAAAACAGAGAGTACAGTACAGGCCTGGATAGTCTATTAAATTATACAGTATATTGCATTCGTTTTTACACTAAGAAGGACTTAAAAAAAACAGGAACAATTCTTTGTGTTGTAGTACAATTTTTAAGATACACAAGGGATGCAAGTAGGAAGCTTCCATTAGAGCTAATGGGAATTCAATGCATAAATCCTTGAACGTCAATAATTGACTATTTAGCTTCTTCCTTCTATCCCGAGCAAGACTGACAAACATATTCCTTGTGTTTATGAGCCCACATAAAGGGATTTGGAGAGAACATTAGTAGGTGACGTAACCAATTCCTTCATTTTGCAATATAAACTGGTCTTTGCCATGAGTCAATTACAAGTGCACAACCTTCCCCCATTAAATGTATTACCAATAGGAACTCTCATAATATTGCAATATTATTTATTTAAAGAGCTGAAATTCCCCCACAGTACTTTGCTGACTTGAAAGCTAATATTTTTCTGTTAGGCTACCAGTCAAGTATTATGACCAACATTTCTCTGTCGACACAGAGGTACAATACAATTAATTGTACATAGGGATATAGATTAAGACAGACTAATTTACTCAGTCCATCAGATTTATTTTTGTTCTTAAAATTAATTCACCATAGAGAATGGTTTAAAAACAAGTCAACTAACTTATTACATACAGTTTTAACCACAGCAGAATTAATTTGATTTTTCCATGTGTTTGTAGAAGTGATGAATTAATGTACGTCACTGGTCTACTCCAAACAAAAAGATATTTCACAACATATACATGGAATATTTTGCATAAAATGTGCAACTGCATTGTTCAGTGAAGTAATACTGTAATAAAAAAGGAAGCATCATGCATTATTCAACAACACTGCAATACAGTTATCCCACAAGGGCACTCATCTCTACTAATCAGGAAAAGGTATACGGAGGAAAATGGCACAGTGAAGCTCTAATGTATGCCACTTGCAAAGATCAAAACACCATGTTTTAATTAACAGTAATAGTGTCCTACAAAGAGAACACTTTGAACAAGGAATTCTTTTGATGTCCAGGTACCATATATTAAACACAATTTGCAGAGTGACACCAGGATAATAGAAAAAAGGAACTCTGCACTGTGGCCAGTGCAATCAAGTGTATTCAATATTTTATATTCTGTTGCTTAAGCCCATTACAGATATGTCCAAGAAACCATAAATAAACCTAAAGCATTATGTGTTTCTATTAATAGTACAAAGCTCAATGTACTGAAACCTAGTTTCACTGGCACATAAATGAAGCAGCATTACTTATGTTCTACGCTCTCTTCAGCACTGTCAGCAACACAGAAACCAAAGACTGGTGAAAAATCCATCAAATTGTCTATACATCACATAAAAGATGGCTGATCTTCATAAAATCTGAACGTTTAGGAAGTCACACAAAATACACTAAGCATTTTTTCTAGTGTGACAGACCCAGACCAGTGGGATACAGGAGTCTGGTGGAGGGCAAATATACTTGTCACTGGATGAGTAGTTTTCTGTTCCCTGAGTAACCAGAGCAGGGGCTGCACTAGAGTAATCAGGGACCTGCTAGAACCAGTTAAGGCAGGCAGGCTAATTAGGACACTTGGAGCCAATTAAGACGAAGCTGCTAGAATCAATTAAGGCAGGCTAATCAGGGCACCTGGGTTTTAAAAGGAGCTCACTTCAGTTTGTGGGGTGAGTGTGAGGAGCTGGGAGCAAGAGGTACAAGAAGCTGAGAGTGAGAGGGTGTGCTGCTGGAGGACTGAGGAGCACAAGCGTTATCAGACACCAGGAGGAAGGCCCTGTGGTGAGAATAAGGAAGTTGTTTGGAGGAGGCCATGGGGAGGTAGCCCAGGGAGTTGTAGCGGTCATGCAGCAGTTACAGGAGGCACTACAGACAGCTGCAGTCCACAGGGCCCTGGGCTGGAACCTGGAGTAGAGGGTGGGCCTGGGTTCCCCCCGAAACCTCCCAATTGACCTGGACTGTGGGTTCTTCCAGAGGGGAAGGTCTCTGGGCTGTTCCCCAACCCACATGGTGAATCTCTGAGGCAGGAAAATCCCCTAATAAGCGCAGGACCCACCAAGATAGAGGAGGAACTTTGTTACACTAGATTTAAATTCCAAACTATCACAAACTTCTGAATCACTTGTATGCTACTCTGCTAGTTTTTAGCTAGATACATTTAGAGATTGACCAGACCAGGTATAAATATTCAACAGGTGGTGGGGGTTGGGAGTGAAGAGGGAGAAGTTAACAGTCTGTGAGCTAAAAAACAGTGCTTTCTGAGAATTAAGTTACATAGACATTTTCATATTAACAACAGAAATAAAAGCAATTTGATAAAATCCAGGGGTATAACAAATCAGCTTATTCTTCACATGTAATTTTAGCTATTCCAGTCCAAAGGCGACTTTCTCATTAATTAAGGTACTGACAGTTCTGTTAGTTTGCAACAGCAGATTTTGAAAAAGTAACTGATCTTGAAAGTTTCAGAATCTGAGACAATTTTAAGGAACATGGTTTTGAGCTATAAACTGGAAAAATCAAAGAATGACATTTCCAGAAATCTCAAATAAAAAGAATATCAGTTTGGAACAGAGCCAAAAGTAACAATCTATAAGGTGATTACATACCTGTAACTAGAAGTTCTTCAAGATGTGTAGTCTACACATGGGCACGCATGCACGGCATGCATGCACACCATGCACCTGAAGATAGTGGGAGTTGGCAGCCAATTTTTATTAAGGGCAGCCTCACTTCTACATGGAGATATAATGTAGGAAAATGGCCGCCATCTTCCTGGTTTCAGCCACATTGACAATAATGGGAGATGGTGGCCATTTTGAATAAGGAGAAATTTGTGAGTTGGCAACCTGTCATCATGTTCCCAAGAGATGGCGAACCCCCAACACCCCCTCCCTAAATTGCTGGTAAATCCCTGATAAAAATCACAAGAGTTGGCAACACTGAGTTCTAAAGCAGACACTTTAGAGAAGATAAGGTAAATTACTTCTAATGATTGTTTTCCATATTCTGGGGCAAGACATCTACACTTGACTGCTATTTAACTCAATGAGAGTTCCAGGTAAATATCTGACAATTGTGTAATGTTTAAAGACTTATTTCTAGAAAAAGAAATCTTTACTGGGTCTTACCTCATTTTATCACCTAATGTGTGGGGAGGGGGGGGAAGGAGGTAAGGAAGAGTTGTTAGGTATCCACAATAAATCAATTTTAGTAAAACCATCATTTGGCTTACAATTATTATACTGCTTTGTGTAAACCCCACTGTATCTTTCCTCATTAAAGCAGAAGGTTTCCTTTGTTTGGTTTAACAGTGTTTAGGTGGTGGAGGAATTATAAATAGAAACGACTGAACTGTAGAATTACTTAAGATAGAGTTCTTTTATTATAGTTTTTTCCCTCTTTTCAGAAAAAAGTCAAGAGTACTTGGTTACAAGAGCTACAAAGTAAAAATAATTTTGCATGCAAGACTTCCAAATTATATATTGGGATTAAGAAAAAGTTATTTTATCAAAGTCCACATGAGCCATATGACAGGCATGTGGATGGCTGAATTTGACCATGTAAACTTCACAATCACATGATAACCTACTTTAAGTATGAGTCTTTACCTAATTTATAGATGCAAAATACCTTAAATTCCTTAAATCAATGGTTAATTACAAAAATCAATCAGTAAAATGAAGTATTATGTTTATATTTATTAGCGTGGTACAAAAACCAGTGGAGCAAAGTGTAAATAGATTCTTTAGCAGTCTACAACAAGCCATAGGGATTGTGCTTAGAAAGCATGCAGACTTTTCCATCGTCAGTTACTAATTAATCAAACACAGCGGAGGCAGCCATCAAAACAAAGTTCACAGCACAAAGGAACTCCAATGACTTTAATAAGCATGTTCCTTTAGACAATGTTCATCATGGGATCTGTTGTCTCATTCTGACATTATAGCATATTGCTAGAAACAAACACTGAAACATTTTTAAAATCTCCAAGAATAACTTTCTTAATTGAGAATATTTGAAAATATCTCTTCCCAACATTGTAGGAAATTAATTTAATCATAACAGAATGTTTCACCAAGATAAAAAAGACTATGCTCAATTTGTTTATGGATCACTATTTTACTATAAAATATATGGAGATATACCTATCTCATAGAACTGGAAGGGACCCTGAAAAGTCATTGAATCCAGCTCCCTGCCTTCACTAGCAGGACCAAGTACTGATTTTGCCCCAGGCCCCTAAGTGGCCCCCTCAAGGATTGAGCTCACAACTCTGGGTTTAATAGGCCAATGCTCAAACCACTGAGCTATCCCTCCCTCCCCCCCCCCCCCCCCCCCCCCCCC
>NC_048298.1:238945049-239035259 GCF_013100865.1 Trachemys scripta elegans
GCTCACAACCTTTTGGGTTTAAAAGGCCAACACCCAAACCCACTGGCTTCCCCCCCCCCCCCCCCCCCCCCCAATATATGGAGATATAGGTTTTTTTCTAGGTTAAGGCTCTCTTCTGGGATATAGGAGAGATCCAGAATTCACCCCACTGCCTGATGCAGAGAAGAGATTTGAACATTGCAGGAGAGTAGCCTAGCCGTTTTAGGATATTCTGGTATGGCTCTTAAGCACCTGCTGAAGCTGTTACAATTTGTATTAATAATTAATTAGTCATTGGAGCAACAACTTGAACTTGGGTCTTCCATATTGCAGGAGAATGCCCTAACTACCAGACAATGGAGTCATTCTCATGCTTTCCTTGGCCTGATGACTATGAATGACTACGCTAAGTCACTTAGGGCATGGCTACACTTGCAGATGTAGAGCGCTTTGAGTTAAACCAACCTTCGTAAAGGCAGTAGGGAAAGCGCTGCAATCTGTCCACACTGAAAGCTGCAAGCACACTGGCATGGCCACATTAGCAGCTCCTGCAACAGCCACAGACAACAGAGCATTCTGGTAGCTATCCCAGCATGCAAGTGGCTGCAACGTGCTTTTCAAATGAGGGAGGTGGGATGGAGTGTGACAGGGAGTGTGTGTGTATGTAGGGGGAGTGAGAGTTTTTGGGTGGTTGAGAGCATGTCAGCATGCTGTCTTGTAAGTTCAGACAGTAACATACTCCCCCTCCCCTCCTGCCTCTCTCTCTCACACACAGCATTCCACAGTAATGGTTGCTTTGTCTTGGAGCAGATAAGCATACTGGCTGTCAGAAACTGAGCTTTCAAGGGCATATTGGCATGCTGCAGTGATTCCAAAAGAGTGACAAGAGTGGCCTTAAGAGAGGACTTAAGGGGATTATGGGACGTTTCTGGAGGCTGATCAGAGCGCAGTAATGCAACACCTCCTTCACACTGACGCCCGGGCATTTCAGCCAATGCGCACCAAGTGTTAATCTTCTCGCTGAGGTAGAGTACGAGGAGCGCTCTAGCCCTGGACTCAAAGCGCTCTACGTGCCTTGCCAGTGTGGATGGGTAGTGAGGTAGGGCTCCTGGGGCTGCTTTAATGTGCTCTAATTCGCAAGTGTAGCCAAGCCCTTAGAGGGACAAAGTGGAGGAAGTAATATCTTTTATGGGTCCAACTTCTGTTGGTGAGATAAAGCTTTTGAGCTACACAGAGCTCTTCAATATTTTCTATAAAGCTTCTCTCTCTCTCTCTCTCTCTCTCTCCAACAGAAGTTGGTCCCATAAAAGATTCTCTCTCCTACCTGGTCTCACTAATATCCTGGAACCTACATGGCTATAACAGCACTGCATATGGCAATGGTAAGTCATTGGGGCTCCAGGAGAGTGAAAAGAGAACTGGTCAGATCCACAGACTGCATGGGTGTCTGCAGAGCCACGCACTGATTATAATGGTAGACAATGTCAGGGCACTGATTAAACTTTTGGTACAGGAGATACAAAATATTACATAATGCAACTACTTTCTGTCATACCTGTTGGCACATATATCCTGACAAACAAGCAAACATTCTAGTTTCTGTGAAAAGCCTAGTGTTTCTGGGAATGTACTGAAAATGTATTTCTGACTGCATTCTCCTTCCCCTTTGGGGCCATTGTGATAGGCTCCCCACACTAGCCCTGAAAGGGTTGAATTAGGCCAGGCAGCCCCAATCAATTGACCAATTAAGGGGAGAGATTTAGGCTACAAGGAGGCTGCTAATTGGAAACACTGTCACCCTTGAGGGAACAGGCAGGGCTTACATAAAATCAAGAGACTGGCACCAGAGAAATGGCTACAGGGTGAAGAGTAGCAGTCACTCTCCCTGAAGAAAGGAGGGATAGGAACCTCTGAGGCCTAGTAAACCCTAGGAGAGAGAGGTCTGACTAGAATGGGTGGAAGCAAGATAGGAAGTAGTCCAGTGATTAGAGCAGTAAGGTTAGGGATGCTGCAGACCATGACAGCTTGGTAAAGGGCCCTGGACTGGAACCCAGAGTAGATGATGGGTGTGAGTTCCCCTACCAACCACTGCAGAGTGGTACTGCTTGGGGCAGTGAACTAGAAGACTGCTCAGGTCACTGCAGGAGTGACAGGGCCAGGGCAGCGGGCACGAGGATTGTCTGACACTGCTTGGGCAGGAAGACTTTGAAGGGCTGTACCCTGGAAGGGGAAACTGCATAGTGACCTGGCAAGAAGGCCGAGTCACGAAGAGGAAATAGCAGCTCCTGGAGCGAGAGAGGGGCCACAGAGAGAGAGAGAGAGCGCGACAGCAGGAAGGGGCATTGGCTTGGCAGACATAATCCCCAGATAGCCAGGAGGAGGCACCTTTGAGCAGTAAGTAGAAACCCTGTCACAGCCATATGCTCAGAAGAATGATTTCTGAATATCGTCTAACAGATCTAGTTAAAATCTATTTTACATCAGATTACTCATGAAGCACAGTGATATCTAGCACACCACCACATGGCAGATCTAGTTCTGCCTACTCATAGAAGCACAGAAAATTAGGGTTGGAATAGACCACAGAAGGTCATCTAGTCCACCCCCCTGCTCAAAGCAGGACCAACCCCAACTGAATTGCAACTGAAAATTATCAGTGCAACTCCAGTAAATTAATAAGCAGAATCCATCATTTCTAATTTCCGATCTAATCCAAAAAATGGAGATGCCTTTCTCACCTCATGTTTGCTGTGGCATCACTGGAATATTATTATGCACTAATATGATGAAATTATTCAATCAAGTCATTATCTTTTTTTTAGCAGGGATACTTGTACCTCAGACCACTTTCACTTTATATTCACAAATTTTAAAAATCTACACTTAAACTGCAGTTCCATGCTGTCCATACTTAATTCCAGATGACTGAACTGACAAGGTTAGTTCATTGATTTTCTTGTTCAGCAGGGTTTACAGTAATTTGTTTCAGATCATAAACAAATCTAAATTATTGGAACAAGAAGCAGATTGTTAATATGTAGTCATCTTTAACTCCAAATAAAGTACAACTATATTAAAGGCTTAGAACTGACCAACCTGTGATGCTTCTGATGGCTGAGTGTGTGTTCCCAATTTCTCCCCCCTTCCCCCTGTAAAGGAGTAGGGATGGACATGGTACAGAGAAGCAGAATCTTATTCCAACACTCCCTAGGGTGCCTTCATACACACTCTTGGGACCCCAGATCAAGGAAATGTGGGGGAAACAGCAGGAAGTAAATGTCTGGGGAACATGGGAGTGACGGGGCATCTAAGAGAGTGCTTTGGGCCTCATTTTTTCCCTCCTGCCTGCTCCATATTGTGCTCCATGGTGGCTGTAAGCCAGCAGAAAGAGCTGAGGCTGCGTGGCCCCCAACAGTTAGGAGGAGTCACTGCAGAGTAACCTTTCCTGCCTGTCTGCAAACCAGATGGATGCATGAGAATCCAACTGCACTGTGGGCAGGAGTGACAAGGGGGGCTGGCAGCAGGCATAAGATGTCACATGAGATGCGTGCTACTTGGCAGCCCTGGCATCTAAATTAATTATAAGTCAAGTTTATACCTAGCTAGCCCTTAGACAATGACAACAGCTGAAACTTGAGTTTATGAAGAGGATGTGGAGTTCCTGCTCCTGGAGCTAATGAAGACTAGAGAGTATCAAGAAACCTTTTCAGTTTTTACAAGATAACTGATAGCGGTGCTAAGAATTACATGCAGTAGTGGCTAAACTAAGAGAACTTGCATAAGACGCCGCAGAGGACTGGCAATTTCATCCTCTTAGTTGCAAGAGGAACACTTGATTTACAATTGTTCATCAAAAGAAAGTAAGGAGACAATGTCAAACTACAAAATTAAACATTTCAATTTTTTAAATGTATTGCTGTTATTTGCAGCATATCAAATTCTGAAAATAGTGTCTATGTTGTTTGAGATTGGGGGGTGATTTGTCCCTTCATTAATGCAAAAATAAGTAGCAAAATTCTGGAAATATCAAAATCTCTGTATTTTAAGTCTTTCAGACTGTCCAGAGGGGCTGCATTCTAAAAATGTATTATTAAGTAAAAGTAATATATTTTGTCAGCCTTTGAAGAATCATGCCTAGAAGTAAACAATAGTGGGAAAATTCTTTGCAAGTGCTATGGCAAATAATAAAGGCAAATTTTATTTCTTGTTTACACACCTTTTATATTCAGCTCTTTTGCAAGCAACTCACTGAGCAAATTTTCATTCATATAATATTGACTGTAAATAATTTTTGCTGTACAATGTTTACCACCATCACTGCACCAGATAGAGAGGCAGATTTCCCCAAGCCTCAGACAAGAGTCCTAGCACTAGTATATTAAGCAACAAAGAGAGAAGGAAAAATGTACTGGACTCTTTGGTCAGACCTACTGTAACGAACCTTGGCAAAGAGACAATTAAGAAAAGGACTTTGTTACACTCTTTACAGCTGGGTCCAAACCTGCATCACAAATGGGGTATCACTAGACTAATAAGGATTAGATTTTTAATCAATAACTGTCAGCAAATGTCAATTTCACTGTACACACAAACCAATGAAAAATATTTTGATTATCAAACTTTACAGATAGACAAAGAAAAAAATGCTGCTTGAGAACATACAGTCCCACCTTAATGTATATAAAACGTGTTACGCTGGCATTTAGTGGACCTGGAACAGAGGCACCATTTAGGTAGCTTCAACTTTTGGAAATTCAGCAACGGTCATTAAATATTTATTAGCTGATGTCCCCTTAATTTCCTCACAACTGACAATTTAAATTGATAAAAACAGAAAAAAGGCTTAAACCCCATAATTTCACACAACTGTAAACATTTAAATCAATAAAATTATTAAAATGCTTAAATAAACATTGACCAGTCAATTATAAAAAAAAAAAATGAATTCTGCCTAACCTAATTTTCACATGGCTAATGAGCTGTGGACAAGCAGGAGGCATTTGGCTCCAGTTATGCTATCTGGCCACAACCTGGGACCACTGTGATGCCTGCTTCCCATCTCACCACTCTTCCTGCTGGATCTTAACCAGGGAGGAGATTGCAGCAGCACAGGGAGAGAAGTCCAATACTGGTCCAGGGTTCCTCACAGTATAAGCTAACACAGGATTCCTCCTCACTCCCCAGCAGCCCCACACAACTAACAAACTTCTACTACCCAACTACTCCAGCTGCCTAGACATGCAACACACTAGGCTACTCAACCAGCTGACCCAGACACCTCCATGTAATGGTCTTCCTCACTGACCCAGGAGATAAAGGTCCCTGGGAACATGCAGAAGCAGGTACTTCTAGGTATTGTGGGGAGGAACAGGCAATCAGACACCTCTCTGCCCTTGTTCATTGCTAGCTAACTGCTTAGGAAAAAAAGAAGAGCCAGTGGGAGAGGAAGAAGAGGTGGCTGCTGTGGTCTCTCTTGCTGTGGGCTGGTTGTGGAAGGGGGTGTTGGGGAAACAGTGGGGAGAGGGAGCACAACTGGGGAGAGAGGAATTAAGGGCATACAAGCCAGATTTCTTTCTACTGAGGCTTTTCCCACCCGCAGGCCTCCTAAGAAAGACCAGTTCCTGTGACAACCACCACTGAAAGAGCACCTCAAAACTCTGTAGCAGTAAGACTATCAACTTATATGCCACATTTATTGTGTGTGAATATGCTGGAAGTTAGCTTAAATTCTGTCTCAAGGCTCAGTTATAATAATCTAATTATTTTCCTAGTCATTACATCCCAGACAGAATGTAACTTGACCTGTAAGACTTTTTTTTAATCTTTTTTTTTATTAAAAAGATCCCCCTGCAAAATCCCTAAACTTCTTAGCAAGACCTAGGCCTATATCATAAACGACTACTCCCTGACAGAATCAAAGGCCCAGTGATTATGATTACAGTTATGCAGTTAGGAAAGACAGTTTCATTTAATGAGGGCAACCAATCACATAGCAATAACAATTAATATCTCAACTCACAAAGTAATTAATTGGCTAAAATTTGTTCAGTGGAAGCCTTCCAATACTTTCTAACAGGAATATAAATCTAAAAATGCCCCAATTAGTCGAAGTGTTCTATATGTTTAAATCCCAATGCTTTAGTGTTTGTGTTGACCATTTCCATTATAAAAGTTAGCCAACCTGTGAATGGGGTGTGCGTGTGTGTGTGTGTATATGTATATATATATATATATATATACACACATATATACACACACACACACACACACTAAGATATTTTGTAGAATTATGATGCTGACCTTATGCTAAGGACATTTACCACAAAATGAACTGGACCAATTTTGAAATGAACAGTTCATCATTTAACACATCTACATTTTCTTTACTATTCAGACATTGCTTTCTTGTAAGCATATTGAAACATCAGCCTGTCTCAGAAATTCAAAAGACAATTGAATACGCTGAATGAATCTTGGCGGACAAATTGTTACTTATGCAATTTTACATTATTAAATCAAACTGCCAAAATCCCACAACTCAGACTGTAAACCATCACAATTGTTTTGGCACCAAGCTTCATCAGAATGCGTCAAATACTGTATGTTCCAGATACATAAATATTATAGAATGAACACTGAAATGTGATGTATTTATTACAATTGGAAATATATTTGTAGAATTTAATGCATACAGAAGTCAAGTTATATATAGTCATTCATCTAACCTAAAAAGTATTTATAGATAAGCAAGGTAAATGCCACTATCGAATAATCTGTGTAACAATGCACTGTTGCAGCAAACCCTCACACTCTAAACCTCTTTTGAACAAAGTAGTGGTGTTCAAGTTTCTCCTGATTAATGTGTATAGCCATACCAACTTGAGCTGCAAGTTCATCAGATCTCCTAAACTAAGTAGAGATATTAGGTTTACGCCACAGCTCAGAGACAGCCGAGAAGCAATAATGGGAGGTCTCTAAAGCAAACCCAAGTGCTTCTGGGTGTAGTGTTATTGACTGAGTAGCTGGTACTCTTCACTATCAGTCAGTATATACCAAATGCCCTAGCAATACATTAGGCACTTTGTTGCTTGGGCTGCCTTTTTCAGATAAAGATTAAAACCCGTCTTTTCCTTTAGGCAGAATTATATCAAAATTATGTCCTGGCCAAATTCTAATATGGATTATTACATTTTTCCTATTTAAATTTCCGCTGCAGTGTCAGTTGGATAGCATATAATTATTTAGCAACTCAAACATTATACGACTGTCATGTTCCAACACAAGGGTAGTTATATTTCAGCCTGCACACAGTTATTCCTGTACGTATAGCTTTAAAATCACTTACTATTTATCACTTATCCTAAAGAGATATCTTACAATGTATTATTAAATAGTTTCCTGTATTTCCAGACTATCTTCAGTAGACTGGCAGCAAATCCTTAGTTATGTAATGTCTGGTTTAGAGAATGCTAACCCACATTTGATCTGCTATGAAAGTTATAACTCTAGAAAGTTATAAAAATTAGATGAGAAATTTGTTCAGAGCTATACGAAAAACAGACTGTCCTCTGACAAAAACAATACTCCACTGCAATTTTGCCATGATAAAGGAACCTAAAATACCAATCAGACCCTTTAATATAAAGGAAGAACTCAGATGTTAAATATATCAGCAGAAAAATACTTAAATTCTAATACCACCCACAAATTATATTTTATAGTTTTACCTACCATTTTATATATATATATAAGTTGCTGATGATATATCCCTTTGATCCCCGAGTGTAGTTGTGGGGATCTTTAATATACACCTCAAACTAACAGCATCTGGATCACAGACTTCATGTAATACCTATACTGGTGAATGTCTCACGCTGACAGAGTGGCAAATTCATGTTTGACACCTCTAGTGTGTGTTAACGTCAGGAGTATGAAGAAATATACTCATAATAAATAAAAAGGTTTACAATAATGTTAATCGCAGCATTTGTAGAATAAGTTTGATTTTCTCAGCAATTAAAGAAACAATTCAATTAAAGATTAAATATTTAAGAAATTCCTTTGATGTACTGAGCTTTTAAGTCATGTTTACTTTTCATTCTTTCAAAGAGTATAGTTTTTTCCCATCTACAACCGAATACAAAATAAAAGTACGAATATTTCACAATGTATTGCATTTAAAGACATCAAAAGATTCATTTGAAGGATAAGCACTTATCCATTAGCCAGTCAAATATTTAACATAGCAAACATTGACTATTTTTCAGTACTATTTACATTTCAGAAGTTTGTTGGATATTCACACAAAGATTTTCAATTTCACATCCCAAATTTTCCTTTGCATTCTTAATCTTTCTTTGACATTCATCTCCTCAAAGCAATGAAAATATAATTAAAAAAAAATAGTAACATGAGAGCAGGAGAAATCAGATGCAAACATTTATTTTGACTATTTAGGAAGGAGTTCCACCATAATTCAGAAAAGCTAAAAAATCCCAAATGTGAATATATTTGCAGAAGTATGAACTGAATATCGACATTCTTCTGCCAGACTTCAGCACAAAATACCAACATATATTTGTAATATAATTAAACACTGAACTGTGTGTCATGATAGCCTGTTTACTTCATATCCACAAAAAGGTAGTTCAGAACCTAACACTGATTTCAATATACCTTACCACAGGTAGGTAAAGAAAATCCAATACCTAATTCATCTGCTGCTGAGAACTACACTCCAAAAGTGTACATAGGCAAAATAACCAGGATAGAACATCCATCTTATCTTTGAATGTACCTACTCTTGAGAGTATAAACAATACCCTAAATGTTTGTTGGTGCAGTTTTTGGTACAAACACTGAACATCAGTTTACTATATTCCACACTAAAGAACTTCTACTACTGACAATGAAATTGAGGGGCACTTGAGAAATTCAACTTTTGAGAAATAGGCCCAAAGCATGAAACCAAAAAGAATGAAATCATGAGAAAGAAGAGTTGTTGTGTTAAACTTGTAGTGATCCTTCAAAATACCAGGGTTTGCTTATTTAAGGTTTGGGCTAAAGTAACAGAAATAAGACATGGTTAACCGGGTACCAGGTACAGTAAATAATTGCCTACCATCATCATCCATTTACAAACTAGGATAACAAAGGTGTCTTTTCCCGCACACGGTATTCGGTGTCTCCCTTTTTTCAGGTAGAAGACACAGCAGCTACTATGGAAGATCAATCGCTCTGGTGCATTCTGTATAAATAATCTGCCCATAAACCCAATTTATAGCTATATTTATGGCTCTCTAAAATGGATTAAAGTGATACTTGCTTTGTAATCTGCCTGCACTGTTGCCACCCAATATGCCCTGCATTATGCGAATAAGGGAAGAATAGCTACCCTTTCTCCCGAGAGGTGAAAGGGTAGTTCTTGATACTAATACACACCCACTAATCCAATGTTTCATGGCCTGACCTACAAAGGCACATGCATACTTGGGCTAGAGACCCATGGAATTCATGGTGCATGTGTATTCTATTGCTATGATGGTGTGACAAAGGTGTCTGCTTGCAGTGGGGCTGTATTTAATGGTAGAGGAAGAGAGTGTTAAATCCTAATTGAGATATTGGGTAGGAATCTGAGATCACACAACTTCCAGGTGGGGAGGGGGAATATATGGGCCCTACCATCATCCCTCCCCTGAAAGGATTTAAACCCAAAACATGAGGTGTTTTCAGAAAGGCTCGTTGAGGCTAATTATCATCAATGTTAGATATGCTTAAGGGCTTGTGGTTAGGCATTTAAAACTGAAAGGATAAAAGTACCTGCCTGTGACAATATAGCAAATGCCTGGACAAACCTTATTGGATTAAGTTACATTTTTCAATACCTTAGGAGTTCATGGTATTAAAAAACAATTTCCACCCCACCATCAACCTCAGCCTGGACCAGTCCACACAAGAGATCCACTTCCTGGACACTACAGTACAAATAATTGATGGTCACATAAACACCACCCTATACCGGAAACCTACTGACCGCTATACGTATCTACATGCCTCCAGCTTCCATCCAAGACACATCACACGATCCATTGTCTACAGCCAAGCCCTAAGATACAACCGAATTTGCTCCAACCCCTCAGACAGAGACAAACACCTACAAGATCTTTATCAAGCATTCGTAAAACTACAATACCCACCTGGGGAAGTGAGGAAACAGATTGACAGAGCAAGACGGGTACCCAGAAATCACCTACTGCAGGACAGGCCCAACAAGGACAATAACAGAACACCACTGGCCATCACATACAGCCCCCAGCTAAAACCTCTCCAGCGCATTATCCACGATCTACAACCTATCCTGGAAAATGATCCCTCACTCTCACAGACCTTGGGAGGCAGGCCAGTCCTCTCTTACAGACAACCCCCCAACCTGAAGCAAATACTCACCAGCAACTACACACCACACCACAGAAACACCAACCCAGGAACCTATCCCTGTAGCAAACCTCGTTGCCTACTCTGTCCCCATATCTACTCTGGCAACAGCATCAGAGGACCCAACCACATCAGCCACACCATCAGGGGCTCATTCACCTGCACATCCACTAATGTCATATATGCCATCATGTGCCAGCAATGCCCCTCTGCCATGTACATTGGCCAAACCGGACAGTCCCTCCGCAAAAGAATAAATGGACACAAATCGGACATCAGGAATGGTAACATACATAAGCCAGTAAGTGAACACTTCAATCTCCCTGGTCGTTCTATTACAGATTTAAAAGTCACTATCATTGAACAAAAAAACTTCAGAAACAGACTTCAAAGAGAAACAGCAGAACTAAAATTCATTTGCAAATTCAACACCATTAATCTGGGCTTGAATAGGGACTGGGAGTGGCTGGCTCACTACAGAAGCAGCTTTTCCTCTCCTGGAATTGACACCTCCTCATCTATTATTGGGAGTGGACTACATCCACCCTGATTGAATTGGCCCTGTCAACACTGGTTCTCCACTTGTGAAGTAACTCCCTGCTCTCCATGTGTCAGTATATAATGCCTGCATCTGTAACTTTCACTCTATGCATCCGAAGAAGTGAGGTTTTTACTCACGAAAGCTTATGCCCAAATAAATCTGTTAGTCTTTAAGGTGCCACCAGACTCCTTGTTGTTTTTATAGATACAGACTAACACGGCTACCCCCTGATATTTAAAAACTGAGCCTCCCTTCAGGAACATGTAACCAATCTCAACCCATTATGTTAGCAGGGCAGCATAGGAAAAACTTGCACTGCAACTGCTCGGCTACCCTACTGTAAAAGGGATTCAAGAGGGAATGCGCCGGTTGAGAGGCAAGACCTTCTTTCATATAAGGAACTTTACATGAGAGTATGAAATGCTACAAACCTTTCAGAGCCCAAAATGGAGCTTAAAAGTTATGAGTTCTACATATTCAAATTTCTCTTATGAAGACAGAGAAGAGGGAATCTAGGACTCAGAGTTGCTTCCTCAAACGCTCAAGAAGAAGAAGATGAAATGTATAGATTTTTAAGACCAGAGGGGACGACTACGATCATAAGGTCTGATTTTTTGCATATCACAGGCCAAATCACCTACAAGCTGGTGCAGCTGAATCCTATTAGTAAGCACAAATATAAAAATGTATGTATTTTAGATATATAAAAATACACATATACACACACATATATATAATACAATTTAAAATGAGGGAAATTCAGCAGAAAGGGGCTTTTAATCTAATGAAATAATTCTTTTATAATCATTTGCTTTCTGTTCAGAGCCTTGTCTTGAGTACGCAATCAAAAGTGTTTTTGTTTTTAAGTTTTACTGAGCAAAAGATCTGCCTCTTCCCACACCAGGGTGTTTCCCTGGCCATATAGTCTGCTCCTGGTGTCTAAGTGGGGTTCTGGAACTAAGCCAAATCACAGAAACTATAACAGCAAAGGCTCAGCTACTGCAAAGTGGAGCCACAAAAAGCAGAGATGAAAAACTCAAGCTACCTTTATAAGACTGACTACAAAATACATTAGTATAAATTAAGTTTACATTGAATATCCAAGAAAACTTGTTATATATTACACTCAACACCCTCTTCTGAGAATATATGCCCCTGAAAGTTCAGTACCTTGTTCCACACTTGTCTAGTTTCAGAAGACTCCAGGTTTACTGAGTAACCGGTTGTATCAACCTCTTGTTTAACATGTACTGCTTGGATTTTCTTTTGCATTTTTGAGGATTAGTCTAGACTAGAGTTTAACATGAATTCATTGACTACCAATTAATTAATTGACTACCAATTACTCAGCAAACATGTTTCTGAATGCTAGCCTGGACACTTATCCCTAAGACACAAATGTTTGTGCTTCACCCTATTCAAAATATTGATATTTAGGGGGATAACCTAGGACAGGGGTCCCCAACGCGGTGCCCGGGGGCGCCATGGCGCCCGCTGGGGCATCTAAGTGCGCCCGCGTACTGGCCGGCGGACAAGCATCCGCCGAAATGCCACCGAGAAGCAGCAGCATCCAGAGGCGTCGCTGCCAAAATGCTGCCGATTTTCGGTGGCATTTTGGCGGCGACGCCTCTGGATGACGCTACTTATCGGCGGCATTTCGGTGGCGATGCCTATTTGACGTTGCCGCTTGTCGGCGGCATTTCGGCGGATGCTTGTCCGCCGCCACGGTCCTCCGTGGCTCATCGTCTGGCACCTGCCAGACGAAAAAGGTTGGGGACCACTGACCTAGGATAAACCACAAACATGCATGCTGTGGAACAAATGTTTGCCAAGTGTCCTGACTAGCATGTTACCTAGTTCAAGTCCATCATAATAAACTAACTCAAGATAAAAAAAAACGCTAGTCTAGTCATTCCCCCTGCCAGCAATGGCACTGAATGAAGCAGTATGTTGGGCTTCAGCAACTGAAGTATTTAATCAGTTAAAAAGCAAGCACTCACATAAAAAGCTGTAAATTTTGAAGTGGTTGTAGATGCATGCTATGTAAGCCAAAACACTTATCCTGGCACATATTTGTTCTGCAGGCAGAGAAGTAGGGCAAGACATCAAAACTATAGTGCCAAAAATAAAAATTCAAATATAGCCCAAAGGATATTAATACAAATGAGATTATCTTATAATTTGTATTTTGCCACATCTGTCTTATTTTTGTCTATTTCTGCATAAAAGAATTGCAAAGAAAAAGAGATTTCATCTATATAAACTGTAGATTGTAGCCATCTGATAAGAAAAAAATATTATGCTCTAACCTGAAGAGGCAATTACCCCTTCTTGTTATTAGAAAGAGTTCCCATTTGGCACTGATTTGGAAATCAAAAATAACTACATTTGGTAAGTGCAGATTCAACATGCTCCAAAGGGTTGCGCACGGAACTGTTCTTGAGAATCTCAGACTGATTCCCAGTATTACTGGTCCAGTCAGGAATGAAGAAAACAGCTGTGATCACAGACAAAGAATCTCGGTTTCCAGTTTCACCTACAGCTAAGAGACAGGAAACATCCATGACTAAATCATTATTACTACATGTCCCCTCTTCTCTGTGAGCTCTCTTCACCCACCTCAGCCCCACAGGGGATTATACTAACAGGAAAAAAAATGGAGTGGATTTAGGTTTGAGCTTGAGCTATGACAAACAACAAATTAATACAAGTTAGATTGTAGAAACAGACCTCAATGTAGTTCATGGACCATATTTAAAAATATTTACCTACCTTCTTCTGATTCCTGGATAATTGACCATTATATAAAATAAACAGCAGTGTTACAATGCTATCCTACTTTTCGGTTCATAAAGCAATTTAAAATTTAGTTTACACGTAACTGCTTGTGTCTTTTATTGCATTGCCCTCTGCTCCCGCCCCCCCGTCCACTCTACCAATAACATCAGCCTCAGCTGCCTGTTTTTATACACTTCTCCCACAGCCATCTTCCCAATTTCTATCATGCAATTTCCCATGCAAAGAGTATCCTCCCTGAACGGACACATATGGCCACTATTCTCTACTGCTTCAAATCACTCCTCAATACCCTACTTCTGCTATAATGTCTATAACCTATCAACCAAATAGCAATGGCTAGGTCAGAGGCAACAAGTACTAAAAAATTTTAAGAGAAATTATTCACCACCATCAAGGTGATCAGATAATTAACATATGTAACCAAGTGGCTTTGATATCATTACCCTTGTCCTTCCTCCCATGTCCTTCCTACTCTTTTGTTCACAGTCATTGCATCTTTTCTTAAATTAGATGGTAAACTCTTCAGGGTAGGCATTGTGCATTATGGTGTGTTTAGACAGCTTCTAGCACACCGGGGACCTAATAGCAACTGGGATATTTGGTGATTACTATGTTAATAAGAAGATTAAAATCAGACTGTTTAGCTATGATTTTGTTAAAGGAATATCCATTATGTAAATTTGTAACATCACTGTGAATATGGATATGTGGGTGTAAAAATGTTTTCTCCTCCCTTTGCCTTTTACTGGCCAAAGACTTGTTTTGTTTTGAAAAGATTTGAGGTAATCCTGAGAAGTACAAATATTTTCCAGGGGGAAAAAAGAGCAGGGCTGACCTTGTGGGTAGGTTACACACAGGTGGCTAGCTAAAGCATCTAATTTTTAGAGAGGGTCCTCCCCTGCCTTCTTTCTCTACCAGCCAGGACAGTTTTTGGAAAGTCTGCCCCTTTAAGGGAATCCCCTGAACCACAAGAAACATCAGTGGCAATTGGGGCCAGGAACCACTGAACCTGCATGGCTCCATCTTGACCACCTTCTGCCTAGCAGCCAGAATTTTTTTTTTTTTTTGTGAGAGATGGGGTGGGGGGCTGTCTGCTGTTAAGGGTCCTGAATACACAACCAGCCGGGCCAATGGCAGCCAGGAACCTTAGTATTAAAATTGTGGGGGAACCCACTCCATTTATTCAGTCTCAAATCTCTATATAGACATATAAACAAGGCACAAATATATTGACAGACAATGCTGTACAGACCTACAATATTTATATGATGTATAACCGGGAATAGTAAGGAGAAGTAGGGAGGTGATTTTACCTCTGTAAACGGCATTGGTGAGAGTGATACTGGAATAATATATATAATTCTGGTGTCCATATTTTAAAAAGGATTTTGAAAAAGTGGAGAGGATGCAGAGAAGAGCCACAGAAATTGAGGGCTAGAAAAAATGGCTTACAATGAGAGACCTAAAGGACTCAATCTGTTTGCCCCATCCAAGATTACTCTGTACAAATACCTTCATGGAGAAAAAATATTAGGCTCTAAAGGCATTGTAATCTAGGCAAGAATGGTATAACAGGACCCAACGGCTAGAAGTTAAAGCCAAACAAATTAGAAATAAGACATTTCTAACAGTGAGGGAACAAACTATCAAGAGAAGTGGTGGGTTATTTATCTCTTGAAATCTTCAAAATTGAGACTGGATGCCTTCTTGGAAAATATGCTTTAGTCAAACGCAAGTTATTGGGCTTAATACAGGAGCAACTGGATGAAGTTCTCTAGTTTGTGTTACAGAAGACATCAGACTACATGATCAAATGGTCCCCCTCTGGCCTTAGTCTATGAATACACAGAATTAAATTATTTTCATATCTGAAGGCAGGAAGAATGCTGAGCCACTGCATGGATTAGTCCAAAGTCTATTCAAGTGAAATCTGATATTGCAGTGACAAATGTGGGAGTTCCCACATAATGATTTGGAAAATAACTAATTATTAAAATGGGTTGTAATTTAAATAGTATTTCCAGAGTTACAGTCAGTCTTCAGAAGAGTATTTTTAAAATGCGTGATAATGAAAAAATATACTAAATGTCTGAAGTGGCATGTACTAAAGATGTTGAAAATATTTGGACTAAGTACAATTAAAGAAATTTAGTTTTGTGCTTTGATATAATGGCATGCGTGCCCTTGAAAGTATTAAGTACTTGAAATCCACTAAGCACACAGAGCTTTTTGTTTGTCTTGCATTGTGTAGTTTTCCTCCTTGCCCAGTTTCTACCACTTGATTTTCTTTTTTATGCAATAGACTAGCTAACCTCTTTTGTTTTTTAAGATTTGTTTCCCACACTTGTCCTGGCAAGAGGGTGGTGCTTGTCCAACAATATTGATTGCATTGACTGAATTAGTTGTTTGAAGGGGAGACATGTGATGGGAGAGTCTCGAAGTATTGATTTTAACAGACACACTATCATGAAGTACAATGTGGACTCTAGTATATTTCCTTAAATTAGCCTTCTATGAAGTAGAATAAAATATAGTTACTGTTGAACATACGACTTCATATCACAATAATCTAGTTGCCTACCAAAATATTTTGTTAATCTACCTATATATTGAACTGACTTCCCTAGGTTGACAGTAACTTGGAAGATAATTTCCTGGTCATTGATCAAGTCCAGTCGTCTTAAGGCATTTAGAACCTTAAAGGGATCAGCAGCACAGTTTCAGTGTGTTTAGGGATACTGAAAAAAGATGTCCTGTAGAACTGACATAAAATTTATCAGAATTGGATTACCATATTTTAACTTTTTGGTATCTTCAGCTTTACAAGTCCACAAGGATGGAATTTCCCTCTATGAACACGATCAACAGGCAATATTACCATCAATAAAACTCTAGCCCCTTTCTAAGAGACAAATTCAGGATAATCAGGAAGGTAGGTGAAATGATTCTTTGCTCCATCCCTAAATTAAGGTTCCCTAGGATTTAGGGCCTCCTCCAGCACAGATTATTTTATGATACTTGTATTCCCCTCCTAATACCCTCTGAGGTCCCCAGCCATGAATCTCTCTCCTCCTACTTCCCCACCCCAGGGTGGATTGATTTAAATCAAGGTGACTTTAAATCAGGGGTTCTCAACCTTTTCCTTTTTGAGCCCCCCCAACATGCTATATAAACTCCACGGTCCACCTGTGCCACAACAACTGTTTTTCTGTATATAAAAGCCAGGGCAGGCATTAGGGAGTAGCAAGCAAGGCAATTGCCTGGGCCTCCATGCCACAGAGGGCCCTGAAAAGCTAAATTGCTCAGGCTTCAACTTCAGCCCCAGGTGGTGGGGCTCTGAGCCTCACGAGGACTTCAGCCCTGCATAGTGGGGCTTCTGCTTTCTGCCCTGGGCCTCAGTGAGTCTAATGCTGGTCCTGCTTGGTGGACCCCCTGAAACCTACTTGCAGCCCCCCAGGGGGCCCTGGACCCCTGGTTGAAAAATGGTGACTTAAATCACCAAGTGCAAAACCTCAATTTTATAGAATTGATTTTTAGTCAATTTCAGTTATTTTCTAAAGAAAGATGCATTATCCTTGGTTGATATAACGACTGAAATGTTGATTTACACTACATAGAGCTTTATGCTAGATGCGGTACATCTTTTTGCTACCTTCAAGGTTACACTATAAACACTATAACTGTATACATTTATTTAAGAAATTGTATATCTTAATATTTCCAGATTAACTGTATTATTTTTGTCTATTAGAAAATGGTGAATGATACATGGTTTATTTACTAGATAATTTACTTTTTGTCCATTTGTGTCAAGCTGCATTCAGATGGTAACTGGAATTTAATGAAACACAGAACAGCATATCAAATTTATTTTTATTACACAAAACAACCTTCAATGTTTTGGATGCATACATTTTTTTTTATCAAAACACGTTTCACATTTACAACTAAATTATAGTTAATCCCTCTGTTTAATAAATAGTGCGTTAAACTGATCATTTCAGCTTGGGGACATTTTCAAATATGCCAAAGTGAAAGTGACTGGAAGTTAAGTTCCTATTTGCCTAAGTCTCTTGAAACTGAGACAGTCTAAGTTATGCTTTCTATCATATTTATAAAGCTTGACCTCAAAAGTTAGATTTGTCCTCTACTCCCGATTTTCTATACAGAAAAGCAGCCTTTAACACTGAAGTTTTGATAGTGGCTCATGGATTCAGCATATATATTTTTTAATGTTCTAAACAATTATAGTAAGTTAAGTCTTTAACATAATTTGTATTAAATTCAGATTTATTTTCCAACAGGTTTTCTTTTTAAAAATAATTAATGTAAACAATCAAAATATCTGATTTGTTGTTTTAAAACATTTTCAAAAAAATCATTGTTTTATCCACTCTGCCCCATCCCCATGTTAACACACTGATCAGTGTGTTAGGAGAAAGAGAGAGAAGGGATGTCTTTCAGGGCTGCCTTTGCTATCTTTGCCCCTACCCCACAAGAGGGGACGAGGGAATGGTTGTATCCTACATATTGTGGTTCAAATGGTTGGTCATTTTACCTAAAGCAAGCTGCTTCATCATAGTGACATAGTTAATGCTACAGTAAATTATCACTAACAAAAAAATATTTCTCAAAGTAAAACGGAGTTACATCCATCACGAGACTACTAAAAACAAAAAGCAAAAGAGGGTCCTGTGGCATCTTTAAGACTAACAGAAGTATTGGAGCATAAGCTTTCGTGGGTGAATGCCCACTTGCGTCTGATGAAGTGGGCATTCACCCACGAAAGCTTATGCTCCAATACTTCTGTTAGTCTTAAAGGTGCCACAGGACCCTCTGTTGCTTTTTGTTTTTAGTAGTCTCGTGATGGATGTAACTCCGTTTTACTTTGAGAAATATTTTTTTGTTAGTGATAATTTACTGTAGCATTAACTATGTCACTATGATGAAGCAGCTTGCTTTAGGTAAAATGACCAACCATTTGAACCACAATATGTAGGATACAACCATTCCCTCGTCCCCTCTTGTGGGGTAGGGGCAAAGATAGCAAAGGCAGCCCTGAAAGACATCCCTTCTCTCTCTTTCTCCTAACACACTGATCAGTGTGTTAACATGGGGNATACTTCTGTTAGTCTTAAAGATGCCACAGGACCCTCTTTTGCTTTTTACAGATTCAGACTAACACGGCTACCCCTCTGTTACTTAAAAACAAAAAGATAGTCTAAACCAGACTATTTTGTCTCTGCTTAAAAAAATACAGAAGCTACTTTAGGTGACTTAAAGAATACTAGTGTCATGGTTTCTGGGTTAGCTGAACTGCTGTCCCTACTTGTGGTGTTTTGGAGTGCACCCCCAGAGGTGTCAGGCCTTCATTTTCTCTGGGGTGAAATTCTGTATTTAGCCTGCTGTCAGACCGGGATTACAGCTCCTCCTCCCCACCCAGGTACCCACGGTGACTATGTCAGCAGGTCCAACTGGGGTCAGACCCTGCAAGGGTTTCTCTTTGGGAGCCTGTAACAAGATACGTTTGCAGTGATGCAGAAACACGGTCTTCAAAACAAAGCATGATTTATTTTGCCCCAAAGGTTCACAGCACTTATAGAAGTCGATTTAAAATAACAGACATGCCAACACATTTCCTTATCTAAACTTAACCTATCCATAGCTTGGGGTGAGGGAAAGGCAGATCTGGCTTATTCCCCTCTGAGTTGGGACAACCTACCTATGCTGCTTGCAGCCTTCTCCCTCTGTGTGTTTTTAGTCAGGCTCTCAGCCTACTCACTGACACATCCTGGCCACCCTCTGATCATTTCCCTTCTTCCCTCCTTCAAGGAGCACCAATCAGGTCTTTTGATCTTTAGGCTCTCAGCCTTGGCAAAATCAAAACTTGTTAATTTTGCTGGCATCTGGAAGTAGCATTTTCTAGTAATGGCCACGTGGTTCTCATGACCGCTTTGAAGGTGTGTACCTGAAGCTGGGTTTTCTCTGTCGTTGCTTTTCCTTTCCTGGGTTCTTTAGCAACCCATTTACAGCCTTTTTTGATTTTAATGCTAAGTATTCAGGCAGGCAGCACTACAAAATTGAACAAGAAAGTAACACCTAACATGCCTGAGAAATAATAGACATTTCCCCATTTCATCCCAATTACCATTATGGAAAGCCTAAGGATGTTCTAAAACGTCATTGCAATTTATATATGGGCTACCTTACCACTGTAGCTCTTAAACCCAGGGCATGGCCAACCTTCTCTCTTAAAGGTATCTCCTGACTCTCCCAATCTTGCCACCATGGTATTCTACCAAGAGTGTGCAGTTTCGTGTTTATGTAAGCTTCCTTAGCAACACTCTAAAGCCTGTAATTTTCCTTTAAAGGACCAAACTTCCTTTTATGCCCAATGCTAAGTGTTTGTTCTACCTTCACCTTTTGATTTGTAGTATCTGTGAGGGAAAATGTAGATTGTTGATGTACCCTGTCCAGTGTATCTGATTTATTCTGGCTTACCTATGAATATTATTTTGTTTTTAATTTTGAGGCACAAAGAAACAGTGAAAGAATGTCCTCTTGGATTCTTGTGCTAAAGTGAAATACTCGAGATTCTCTGATCTGGAGCGTCTACTCCATTACTAGAGGCAGCAAGACTGAGAGGATGAAGTACATGAGCTTTCTATTAGTTATAGGTATGTATGCACTGAATCTGTTCAAAACTTGTGTCCAGAAATAGTAATTTCAAAATACTTAAAAAAATATATATGATCACTTAAATGATGTAGCAAAATAAATTACCTGCTATAATTGTTGTAGGAGTTTAGAATTGTTTGTTAAAGAGCTTGGAAAGGTTTAAATTAAACAAACCTCAAGTTTTAAAAAAATTAAAAAGGGAAATGTAAAAAATAATAGAGACCCAAGGCTACTAAAAAAGACCCACTGCTACCCATTTTAAAGTGTAATATCTCTGATACATCAGAAACTATCAGAAAAGCTTGCATCCCAAATGTTTATAACTGGAATCAGGTTTCTCCGTACTCAAGGTACATCCAGCAGTGCTACCCATGAGTGAGACCCTCTACCTTTTTAGCAGGACATTGTCCATAATCCACCACCTGAAAATCAAAATCTCCCCTTTTAATTAAAAACCCAAACCCAGTTATCTTGCTTGTGATTCAAAAAGCCAGATAACTTCCTAACCATCTAGATGTCCCAAACCAGAGTGAACACCTCATTCACTGCTATAACAAAAAATAGTTCCAGAAGTTGTTTCCATTACATGTAGCTCCTAACTACATGTGATGGCTCAGGGTAAGTCAAATGTTCCAAGTCTCACTAGCTATCTCCTTACGTAAGCACATAATCAACTTACATTAACCAGCAAAGTAGGTAATTACCTCTTACACTCAGAACATAGTTCATCACCCCCATTTGAGTTATTATAATGTATAATTGACCCCTTGAGATGCTTGCATTCTAGCAGAATTGGCAGGTTTTAATGATGTGCTTGTATAGACTCATGGCCCCTATAAAATCATAGAGTTAGAAGGGACTGCAGAGGTCATCTAGTCTAACCCCCTGGCAAGATGCAGGATTTGTCGTCTAAACCAGCAAAGACAGATGGCTATCCAGCCTCCTTTTGAAAATCTCCAGTGAAAGAGCTTCTACAACCTCCCTAGGCAGTCTGTTCCATTGTCCTACCATTCTTATGGTTAGGAAGTTTTTTCCTATTTAATCTAATCTAGATTTAATCTAAATCTGCTGTGCTGTAGTTTGAACCCATAGCCTCTTAGACTGCCATTTGTGGCAAGAAAGAACAGCTTTTCTCCATCTTTTTTATGGCAGCCTTTCAAGTATTTCAAGGCTGCTGTCATGTCCCCCCTTAATCTCCTCTTTTCCAACAGAACATACCCAGTTCCTTCAGCATTTGCTCATTTGGCTTGCATTCCATCCAGTTGACCATCTTCATCACTTGCCTCTGGATCCTTTCCAGTTTCTCTACATCCTTGATGCCACCTTAAACCGGGACATGATAAAGTTAGCTGACTCTACTGTAAGACTTGGTGCCTCCAGCCAAGCGTCATAAAAAGAGTCTCCAGTTTGTTCCATCTTCATCACGCCAGAGCAATCCGAGAACTGAATGTTTATTTGAATGGTCAGAAGGTGAAACATGAAGTAGAACCGGTCTATGTAGGAGTGACCTTAGACTGCACATTAAGTTACCATGCCCACCTGAAGAAGACAGCAGCTAAAGTTAAGACATGCAACAATCTTCTTAGCAAACTGGCAGGTTCATCATGGGGTGCTCGTGCTCCAACTTTGTGGATGTCAGCTCTTCCCACCTCATATTTGGTGGCGGAGTACTGCGCACCAGTTTGGAGTCTATCGTCACACACCAAACTGGTGCATATGCAGTTACATGCTGCCATGCGTATCATCTCCAGCACCCTGCGTCCAACTCCACTCTGATGGCTTCCACTTCTGAGCAATATTGCTCCTCCTCCTATCAGATGAGAGGTTGCCACTGGCAAGTTACTGGAGAAAGTACGTGCCAACTCAAGCCTGCCGCTGCACAACGACCTTTTTAAGTCACCAGATGCATGTTTGTCGTCATGTTGCCCATTATGGTCTCAACCGCCACGTCACGATGTTAGGGCAGAAACACTCTGGCGAGAGGAATAGATATCTGTTATAATCCCCAACCAGTCCCTCGTTGCTGACGCCACAATTTGCCCACCTGGTTTTGACCTGCCCAGTCGCCAATTGTCCCTGTTGAACAGGTTCTGGACTAGGTAAGTCTCTGTGCAGCCAACCAGTATCACTGGGGCTTTGTGACAGCCCTTTTTGCAGCAGCGGTGCAACTCAGACGATGATGCACATTGTCGAGGAATGCCTGCTGACTAGGTTCAGCGGTGGCCTAGAAGAACTGCATCATGCCACTGAAGATGCTAGACGACTATGTACATGCTACGTAATTATACAGTGGTGACCAAAATTGTATACAGTATTCCAGCTGAGGCCTAATCAGCACCACATAGAGCAGTTTATCACCTCCTGTGACTATGCCCCTGTTAAAGCAACCTAAAGTTTTCTCTTTTTTTGCAACAGCATCACATTGCTGACTCAGGTTGCAGTTGTGATCATGCACAAATCCCAGATCCTTCTCAGCAGTGCTGCTGCCAAAACAGTTATTCCCCATTCTGTATTTGTGCATTTGGTTTTTCTTCCCAAGTGTAGCACCTTACCTTTATCTGTGTTGAATTTTATTTTGTCGTCTATAGCCCAGTTTTCAAAATTATTCAAGATCCCTCTGAATTTTAGCTCTATCCTCCAAAGTATTGACAACTCCCCCTAGCTTTTTGTCATCTGCATATTTGATCAGTATGCTCTATTCCTAAATCCAGGTCATTAATAAAGATGTTAAACAACCCTGTGGAACCTCACTTGAGATCTCCCTACAATCTGACATCATTCCATTAATAATTACTCTTTGTTTACAGCTGTTTAACCAGTTATGTAGCTTCTTAATGGTAGTTAAGCTGAGCCCACATTTCTCCAGCTTACTTATCAGAATGTCATGTGGGACTGTCAAAAACCTTGCTGAAGTCCAGGCATGTCCATCATATTTCCCCCATCCACCAAACCAGTTACCCTGTCAATAAAGGAAATCAAACTGGTTTGGCATGATTTTTTTTTTTTTTAGTAAATCCACGCTGGCTGCTAGGGATTATCCCTTCATCTTCCAGGTATTCACAAATTGAATGTTTTACAGTATACATTGCTCTAGTAGATTCCCAGCTATTGAGATCAGGCTGACTGGTCTATAGTTCCTTGGCTCCGCCTTTTTCTCCTCTTTAAACGTGGGCACTATGTTAGTCCTTCTTCAGTCTCCTGGGACCTCTCCTGCCATCCATGAGTTTGCAAATATAATAGAATCCTGTTTATCAGATCCTCCATTATCCAGCTCTCCGCATGAACCAAACAACCAGGACTCCAGGGCCAAAGTGGGCGATCTCATCTGTAATTGCTAAATGACACTAGAGCATCTCACTTTCCCGTTCTATGGATTATCTACTTTTTTTATCATCTGATCTGGCTCCGATCCCAATTAGATTGAATAAATGGGGTTCTGCTGTATTATTGCCAATGGCTCCAAGATTTCTTCAGCTAATTCCTTCAGTGCCCTGGGGTGAATAGTATTAGGCTCTGCTGATTTGAATTCATTCTAATTGGTCAGAAGATCTCTGATGTGTTCTTTACTTATCCTTTTTTGTATTCCTTCCCCTTTGTTGTCTAGGGTAACTTTGCTATCTTTTAGCAGCACTTAGCAGCTGCACAGTTGCTGAATATAGTAATGGATTTGTCAGTGTAAACAAGGCTTCGAAGTGAAGTCTTAGTTTTAAAGTGAATGTGTGGAAAAATCATTGTCTTAAAAGATTTGCTGTGTGTGTATTCAGTCATAGCTGTTTACTTTGACGAATTTTTTTAATTTTTCACTCCAGTTCTGCAGAGCAAACGGAGACAAGTGAGGTATGTTGGATTCTATTCCCTTCTTGAGTATCATGAAGAGAACTGTTTGTCAATTTCCAATCAGATTCACCTGTGCGAATCTACTGACTGTAGTGAAGTTGCACAGATGTAACTGAGGGCATAATTAGGCATGCAGAACATGGTCAGTTCCTGGGGATGATACACAAGATGGGAATACTCCAGCTTGACTTTCACGTTGAGTTTGCAGGGCTGGCAGGTAGGATAACAACAAGCAAACCATACTTCTACTGCCTGTCAACAGAGTGTATTTGATTCAATATTGTTGAGATGCAAAAACTGAAAACTGAACTCCATGGTGCCATTCCTAAACTCTCTTCAGATTAGCATCACACTTTGAGTATTTACTTTTCTCTAGAAAAAATATTTTTCTACTTGGAATTCCTTTTAAAAGTACTGGACCTTTTTAAGACAGCCCTCTTACACAGTGTCGGTATGGGACAATTTGCCATTCTATACTGCTAATACCCAAACTCCCCTCTCTAAGATGGCCTGGCTGGTATGGAGAGGGGTAGTGAACTGGAGCTGGATTGATAAGGTGGTTTCTAGTTAAAGGGAAAAAGATTTGTTTATTAATACTTCAGTTCCAGAAATGTCAAATCTGGCATCTTTCCTAACAATTAAACTCCCTTAAACCTTCCTCCCTTTCATCAGCCTCTTTTCAAAAAGGAAACAACCTCTTTATGGAGACCTCCAAACCTGAAGAGAAAGTTCTTGAGTTTAAGTATTTTAAAGTAGAACACAGTGGTTAGCTTTGCCAAACATTTTATTATAATAAATGCAGTTTTACACAGGGACCCTGTAATGTACGTGGACAGCAATCAAAACAATCTTGAGATAATATAAGAGACAAAAAGGTGCAAGTCTTTCAAACCCAGTTCCAATTTGTTTTGTGAAATTCTTTAGTATAACAGAGTGAGTTATCTACATTCTGTATTTTACCTAATTTAGCAGTGACAGTCTGTGTTAAGCAACTGACATTAAAGAGTGAGAGGTTAACTGGTGAAAGGAGTGAAGAGTCAGTGCATATGGTTAGATACAAGAAGAATTTAGGCCCATTAAAAAAGTCTCCTTGGGCTAACTGAAGGTTTTCCACCCACAAGGGGAATGCTTTCTCTCATACTAAGAACAGGTAAGAACTGCTAGGACATCCTAGAGACTAAATGATACACAGATGTCTGTAGATGCAGATTTATGGCTTCAGAGAGCTAGTTACACGTTAATGACTCAAGCCGGGGCATTTACAGAAGGCTGGCAGTCACAAATCCCCTCTGTACTGACCTCTGGAGACCACCGGTTAGCCCACATGAGGGAAAAAAAAAAGGGTTCTTACCATAGTGACTGTGGTTCTGCAAGATGAAGACTGCCCATATGGAGCCACGCTCTTAGAGTACGAGCATCTCTGCATATCTGGCCCACCATCTCAGAATCTTCTAGAAAGTGCTGCCCGTTAAGAGTCACTTCCCCCAACCCTTTGCGTCGTGCTGGGTTCCAGGAACGTCAGAGCAGGAGTGGCCCAGCCACCTCCTGGTTCCTGCCACTAACTCAGGAATCCTTAACTTGAGGCTCCAAAGCAGTAGGGGCAGAGTGTGGAGCCATCTAGGCTTTCACCTTTGAAAACTGCCCACATGGATACTCACAGGTGGAAGATTAAACAACCAGGAAAGGAATGACTATTACCAGTTAGAAGTGACCACAAGGTTGGGCTTCCAAGTTGGACACTGAAAACAAAAAATAGCACACAAAAGGGGCAGAGAAAGGGGAGGAGAAGCTAGGGAAGTGTTGAGGACGCAGCATTTGAACATGCTGCATTGTTGATGAAAAGGAAATGGAGGGTGGCTGGTGTCGCTCCCTGATTTATATCATCGGAACTCTGCAAAAGGGTTCCAACGGACACAGCTTTCTAGAAACTCCGAGGGACTGCTTATTCCAACAGCAGTAGATCCATAAATGGGCAGTTTTCAAATGAGAACGGTTAATTTATTTTACTTTCATCATACTGGAAAAACCTAGCTGTAAGATGTAGCAGATGATATATTAAACCTGCAGTGGGAGTTCAACCCATAATTTTAGAAAGAACTTTGATTTACAGAGGAGAAACAAAACATCCTTCCCTCCCAATTTAACAACGTTTTAAAATGCATAATTCTGGATGAAGGAAATGGGTTTGGCAGTGAGTCTCTCAAACAATTAAGAGAATTTAAAGAAAGCCTTAAGAAAAATAAGGCCTCAATCCATGATGTAATAAAGCACTTACCATCTTGTTTGGCAAGTCAAGAATCAGCACATCTGACATAATCCAGACACTGCTACAAGCCCATGGATGTGTGTCCAGGCCAGCATGTACATCATATGTGCATTTTAGCGATCTACAGACCTTAGGAGAAGGGCCACGCCTTTAATACCGAAATGCTGCCAGTCCCAGGGGTTCTCATGAACTACAACACCCTAGCCACCTGAAAGCCAACAGACACTGGACAGCCAGTTTGCAGCAAAGAAAGGCCACATCCAGGACAAGCTAGCTGCCACCACTACTGAAAAGCCTCCATGGAGGTGCTGGAGAGCAGAAGGCAAAGTGATGTGGGGGAGAGTCATGAAGACTGGGATTGGAAAGATTGATGAATTTTAGGGGTTACATAAGAGCGCTGAATATATGTGCAAGGTATTTCACCCACGGAGCGTCATATACATCACCCCATGAAGTGAAAAGTTTTGAGGGAACACCTTGCTAAAATTTTGGCAACGCATTACTTGTTCTATCATTCAGTTTCAGGACTCTGCTACTGCAAGTAGGAAAGAAATGCTGGTGAAAGATTTTGCAAGGAGGGTTCTTCTTCTCTGTAATTCAAGGCTCCAGAGAGAAGAAAAGTGTAACCCATTTGGTTGATTAAGAATGAAATCTTCTAACCCCATCCTACAAAAGCAGACTTCTCTTCCTCCACCTTGAACATGTGTGTGTACGTAAATAGATTATATCTTTAACCATGCAGATCTCAAACAAAAATATATTAATTGTAAGCGCATGATTTTTTTAAGACGTTTTGTGCACTGTAATTAAGAACAAAAAACCCACACAATGTTTAAAATTACAATGTGGCAAATGAGAAGTACATTACAGAAGCCTTCCCAGGTACAAAGGAATACATTAATGCAGGGGTCGGCAACGTTTGGCACGTGGCTCGCCAGGGTAAGCACCCTAGCAGGCCGGGCCAGTTTATTTACCTACTAACGTGGCAGGTTTGGCCGATCGCGGCCCCCACTGGCTGCGGTTCGCTGTCCCGGGCCAATGGGGGCGGTGGGAAGCCGCAGCCAACACATCCCTCACCCGCACCGCTTCCCGCCGCCCCCATTGGCCTGGGACGGCGAACTGCGACCAGTGGGGGCCGCGATCGGCCAAACCTGCCGCGTCAGCAAGTAAATAAACTGGCCCGGCCCGCTAAGGTGCTTACCCTGGCGAGCCACGTGCCAAACGTTGCTGACCCCTGCATTAATGTAACTGAAATGAGCATTTTTCTAACTCCTAATGGGAGTTGCCTGTAATGGACCAAATTCTGCACTAGGTGACATTACTTCATTCGAGTTACTCCAGATTTACAGACAGATAGCTGAGAATAGTAATCCATTATTCCCAGAAACTCTGCAACTTCTTTCAATATTTTCAGGTCCAAATTTTCCAAAATCAACAGGACACACATAATTTCTGAAGCAATTACTATATGTCACAATGCTGTAATTACACATTACAAGAAACAATGCAAATCTTCTCAACCTCTAAAAGTGATGCAGCAAATACTAGATGTCCCAGGGATGTCCCAGCATCAATTACACTATACATGTCCCAGAGCATGTCTGGAAGAAGTTTAGCAGCCACTGTAGTATAGCTATTGGCAACAATTCTGCGTCAAACAAAACTTTAGTCAAGCCAACTGACTATACCTCTGGACAGCTTTCCAATTTAAACAATAAGGGAAACTTACTTTGCATGAACTTACAGCCCCCCCCCCCCCCGGATGTTCAAGTATTCATTTAAGAGCCACATCCAGCATTCTGTACTATTGCTAAGGAGATTCTTCCTAGCAGTCAGCATATTTACTTTTGCAATCCCCAGGAATTCACTAATGCATGGATCTTTCTATTAAGTTTCTATTTTCAAAAGTTTGGAAGTCTCCATTTCTATATTTCAGTGTACAGGTACAAAAGCTTATTGAAAATAGCTTCATTGATCATCTAGCCCAAGATGTCTCCTTTTCCATTTCTTGTAGAGCCAGCATTTCACTAGCTTTCTGTTTTTCACTTTGCAAACAGCAAAGTAGTTTCAGCATCTCTCAAATGACTACATATTGAATCATCTAAGAACATGGTTACGCTTTTGAAACCTCTCCAAAAAGGCTATTTTGCTTTTATTGCTATCTTGTCATTATTGGCTGGTGCAATTTCTTCTAAAGCAAATCATGCTAAATCCTATTGTTTCAGAAGTTATACTACAGGGGTTTACATTAAACTTAGATCAATTTTATTAGGTTGCCCAAACTATTGCATGGGCTCAGACACACACTGTGTTACACAACAATGCTAAGTAAATCAATTGCCTGGGTGATTTAAAAAAAAATAATTGAGCAAACCTATCTATATCAATACTACCAACTTAGTTTGGGAGCAGACACTAAATGTTGAACTGACAAAAAAGAGCTGATTATAAATTGGTCACATTTGTTTGCTATTAACCCCACTGATGCCTAACAATTTTTTTATCTGCCTTTCTGTACTAGATGAAAAGAGATTACAGCTTTGTAAACAAGCTCTGTAACTAAAGCTATCACCACCAGTGGTATAAGACCAAATTTGAAGTAAAATGAGTAAGGTTTTCAGTAAGAAGTTATATTACTAATAATTCCAGAAGAAAGCCCAAAATTTTCAGAAGCAATTAGTAATTTTAAGTGCCCAACTCCCCCTTAGAAGCTGGGTGTGCAATGCTTCTGGGGAAAATCAGACCCTTTAATATGTCCCCTAAAATGAGCACCCAAAAATTAAACACTCAAAAATTATCAGTCACTTTAGAATAGCTCAGCCAAACTCTCTTATAAATAGAAAACGGCTTCCAAATCCTATGGTGGCTGCCCTCTCCCCACAAAGTAATTGGTGATCGTGGTTAGGAGACGCTTTAGTTTGATCATAATTAAATTAAGATCCAAGAGAAGCTTCCTAGTTGCTTTCTACTGAGATTTTTTTAAACAGTTACCGTAGCTTTTTGGATTTTAGTAACTACTGCTATCGAATGCAAAGATGATAAAAATTATTGCCGCCAAATATAGCCAGCAAATCCATTGTCACTTACTAGGCTGTTACTTGACTAAGTTTCTCCCAATATCTTAAGTGAACAGCCAGATATAATCAACAAATCCACACAACACGTCCAATTTGTATTATGTAGTATCTATAACAAAATAATGAGGAACAGAATTCAACTCAGTCAGTCCTGCCCTTTATGGAAACTCACCTGACCACATCCAATATCCAATTGCCCAGAAGAGATATCAAAAGTCAAAATGAAACATACAAAGTTTTCACGCTGAGCAGACAAACGTTACAGCATGATCTGATCTGAAGAACAGTTGGGGATCAAGTTCCAAAGGTCAGGAGACCTTGGTTAGTCAAGAGCCACGCACCGCAGTTGTATAACACTCAAATAAACTTCTACTGTGTAGTTGTCTATAAAACATTATTTTCATAGGCTGTCTGAAACAGTATTACCTTACCAGATACTACACTTCTGTAGCAAAGTTCTTAAGGAAAAAAAGGTAGGATACTGTTTCTCAGGTACAGTATAAGTGTATGTGATCAAATACTTGTGATAATATATATTTTATTTTACACTTTAAATAACTAACCATAATATAGGTTTAAAATTAAATTTATTTAAGCATGTCATCTAACAAACCAAATCTTTATCCTACTGGAAAAAGAAGTTGCTGTCGAGATACTGGTTTTAGTGTGGCAAATTCTGCTCGCACTGATAGAAGTATGTAGTCTACGACTTTATGTTTTTAACCTATTAGCACAACTATGCGTTGCTGCTTTTTTATCAATTACTTCTTTAGGCCTATTAGCATAGATAAAGGCTTTAATTCATGGCTAGAACAATCTGAAAGAATCAGTTACTGCATTCTATATATTTCAGGGATTTAGAGCAATCAAATTTTTGAATTGCTCCGCTCTGGCTCCGCTCCAGCTCCGGGCAAAAACCTACTGGTTTGCACTCCAGCTCCGGGCTCTGCTCCAAAGCCCTGATATATTCATTGTAATAGTGTAGAAACAAAACAACTTTCTTTCTCTAAAGGCTTGTTCAAAATCTCACGCAGATCCATTCTTTATCTTTCAACACGATGGTGCTGTAGTAGGGGTCAAATTGTAGCAAACTGGATTTTTTTAAAAAACAAATCTTAAGTACTAAGCAAGACAGGAAATATTCTGTATATAATCTATTGATACTGTTTGTTAAAAAAGATTGAGAATACAAGTTTGCCTTTTTATTTCTACACACTAAAAACTGTTGTGTTACAAGATTATGCTGCTTTCTTTGTTCTTGAAAACCTGAAGCAGACAGAAGTTGAAACCTGAGCTCGTAAGCTGCGTTGGTAAACCACATAAGAGATTGGACATTAACAATGCACCAATTGTTACACATAAGACTTATTCATTAGAGCAAAACAAAATTTTTACAAACATTATGTATAAATCTAGTGTTAAGACATTTCCAGAGAGCGAGAAAAAAAACTAGCTTTGCTTTTGTAAAAAATAAAGCTTATAAACTAAACATTACGAGAGAGTTTCTGACGGGGGTCTTTTCAATTAGATCACATCAGACACACTACAACAAAATGCCAAGTTAAAAAAAGATTCAGTGTTTTAAATTTCACAGTTTTCTTTCTAACTGTGTTGAAAACAATATGATGTAAGCAGCTGCAACAGGAATTTTATTCAGCATTATTCTAGAAGAAAAAGCCTTTAATAAAAGTAGTTCATCTTTCATGAAAGAAAAGTAAACTATAGCATAAGCTGTTAAGTTACAACACAATACAGTAAGAAACAGCCTCTTATGTTACATGTCCTTATTAAATCTTCATTATAGCTGTTGTCACCATAACCTTTGTATACTGGAAGAAAAATACCACAGTAAACGACACATATCCTGTACTACTTAAGGCCATTTCTTTTTTGTAAAGTGCATATAAGGGCCAGGTAATGCTGCAATAGTTCCATCTATACATTTCTGATGCTCTCATAACCATGGTATCTATGTGCCATGCAGGAAACTAAATAAATAAAAGAAAAGTAGTCTAATAAGGTATCCTTGGTTTTATCACTGTTTGAATTACCATTGCTTCAATTACATACTGAAAGTTTTCTCCTTTGCCTTTTTTTGTTCTCTCTCCTATGAGAACATTTCCCCCCCCCCCCGCCCCCTTGGGTTCACCCTCCAAGGAAAGCCTTCTGCCAAAGAATCAGTCTTGTACTGTGTTCTGATCAGGGCCAGCTCCAAGCACCAGCCGAGCAAGCTGGTGCTTGGGATGGCACTTGTAGGAGGTGGCATTCCATCCAATCCGAGGGCGGCGCGGCCGTTTTTTTTTTTTTTTTTTTGGTGGTGTTCCGCTCCAGCCGCCCTGTAGGGGGCGGCGCGGAGGACAGGAGCGCCCTGCAGCAAGCCCAGCAGGGAAGCCCGTGTCCTTCCCTCCCAGCCGACCGGAGCAGCACAGAGCCCTCCCGGCAGGTGGCGGGGCCGCGTGGTAGCGCCCCTCTGAAGCCCTGGCCGCCCCCCTTCTTTCTCTCCCCCCCGCTCCCTCCCTCTTCCCCTCCCCCTGCTAGCCAGGGCACATCTGCAGCGCAGGGAATCCCCCTGCACCCTGGCTCTGGCCACGCCACAGGCTTTTTTTTTTTTTTTTTTTTGCTTGGGGCAGCCAAAAAGCCAGAGCCGGCCCTGGTTCTTATGACTGTCAGGGCCATCCTGTTCTTCAATGGTAAGGAGCTTATTAACAAAAGACCAAGAATGCCTTACCCCTAGATAACAAATGATTCACCAACAAGTCACCCAAGAGCTGACTCCTTAGGGTGAGTCAGAGAAAAGGCATTCTAAGATAGCACTTTAAAAATGAATAAAAACCTTGAGTTGGATCCTGAACAAAATTGGGTGCCTATAGAGCACACTGAGAACTGAGTGTGGTGTACTCCATTGGCCCTCAGGTCTTCAAAAATGACTAGTAGATCTGTGTGGGGAAAAAAGATCTTCCATTCCATGAAAAAAATCTCAAGATTGAGGGTTTTTTGTTCCGAATGGGAATGGAGTGGTTTTGTTTTGTTTTATAAACAGGAAGGAAAGAGGAGAAAAAATCCATTTCAGAAAAATCAGCATGGAGGTTTCTGGCTTGCCAGCTACCTGCCCAGCCTCCAAACTGCTGGGTGGGAGGCCCAGTTGCCCAGCTAGCTAGTTTCACAGGTTGACGCCCAGCCAGACTGGCCAAGGAGACATCCGCTCAAAAACCCTGGGAGCAGGGTTCCTGCTAGCTGGAAAGCTATAAAATTCTGCCACCTTGAACTAGTGTTTTCCATGCCTAGAATTCAGCTGACACCAGATGGATCAGACTGAGCAGGTTAAAAACCTCTCCGAGGCTCTTACCTTCTCAAAAGGGATGTCTGTTTTCTAGTAAAATCAATAAAAGGAAAGGAGAAATCTCGAAAGAGGTTCCTCCTCGCACTCACATACTTGAACCCTAATACTCTCTGAGTCCTCAAAGAGAGACCTCGAGAAGGAGACTTGCTGAAGCAAAGCCACAGGGGTCTCTGAGGTTTCCCTAGCCCTGTGCTCCTGTCATGCCAGGCTGATGTCAGCATCTCTCTCTGAGGTCACCACCTCCCTAACACCTTTGACCAATAGGCTGAGCTCCTGCAAAAGTCCTTTGTGATGTCACTGTCACACCCACCCATCCCCTGAAGTGCTAATGTCCTGCTGCTGGCCTGACACTTTGAAGGTTTGAGCTACTCTCTGGGGATCACCCCACTCAATGCGTCNGTCAAGGGCACTGAGGGGGAGGTAGCAGGAGCTCACCCTACAAGGAGGGGGGTTGGCACTGGAGGTTACTAGAAAGGACAAGAAGACTCCATTCTGGGGTTCAGGAGGTGAATTCATCCCTCAGTGGTGGGCAGGTGCTGGGTGGAAATACTGCTGTTTCCATGTGCCCTTAATTCCCCCTGATTCCTCGGGGCGTTTGAGTCTCTGACAGGTTCTCGTTCCCTTGCAGCAGGAGGACGTCACGGCCAAAGTGATGCACCAGCTCCGCATCATCCGGCACTTGTGCCAGGTGCCTGAGACACTGCAGGGGCTGTGCCTCTGAGGCCTTCAGCAACTGCCACTCCCTGCTGCAGGTACTGTTCTGTCTCACTGTAAATAGGGAGCTAGTGGAAGGGGAAATGGAGCCCCCTGGCACTCACTAAAAGGGAAAGTGGTGGATTCTCCATCTCTTGATGTCATTGAATGAAGACTAGATGCCTTTCTGGAATGTGTGCCCCCAAAAAGTAGCTATTGTACTATACAGGAAGCCTATGATATGCAGGGGGTTAGATGAGATGCTCTAAAAGTCTCTTCTGGCCATAAAGTCTACTAATTTTGGAAACACTTAGTGTAGCATTGGGAGCAGCCTCTGATGTTTTACTGTCTAGCCGTCTTGCTTCCTAGAATGAAGACGCATTGAGTGGGGTGATCCACAGAGAGTAGCTCAAACCTTCAAAGTGTCAGGCCAGCAGCAGGACATTAGCACTTCCGAGGATGGGTGGGTGTGGCAGTGACATCACAAAGGCCTCTTGCAGGACCTCAGCCTATTGGTCAAAGGTGTTAAGGAGGTGGTGACCTCACAGAGAGATGCTGACATCAGCCAGGCAGGACGGGGCGCAGGGCCAGGGAAACCTCAGAGACCCCTGTGGCTTTGCTTCAGCAAGTCGCCTTCTAGAGGTCTCTCTTTGAGGACTGAGAGAGTATTAGTGTTCACGTATGTGAGTGCGAGCAGGAGCCTCTTTCGAGTTTTCTCCTTTCCTTTTACTGATTTTACTAGAAAACAGACGTCCCTGTTTAGAAGGTAAGAGCCTCCAAGAGGTTTTGGAACCTGCTCAGTCTGATCCATCTGGTGCCAGCTGAATTGTAGGCAGGGAAAACACTAGTTTAAGGTGGCAGAATTTTATTCCCTCCCTGGGATTTTGTCCCGTAGAATCACTGGGGACATTAGGGTTTGTCCTTTTCGTTTTTACCTTTTCCTCCATCCCTCCTTCCTTTCTCTTCATCTCTTACTTCTTTTGTCCTTTCTCCTGTTCCCCTCCCACCACCAGGAGTGGTGTGTGTGTGTTGCTGGGGGTACTCTTCAGCTCCCCTTGTGGGAAGTTCATCGAAAACTGTGGGGTTGAAATAGGGCTTGGACTCCACTGACACTAGATGCTGCCATCCTGTAGCTGAGCATTAGTGTCTGGGATGACTTGGGGTAAGTTCTCAACCTCCCCGCAACCCACTTCACTGCTGCCAGAATCCCTCCTGCCCCCCCTGCTAGAGCCGCCTCCCTGCCCAACCTGGGTGGGGGTGGAGAAGAGGGTTCTGTGGGTACCAGCCTCATCAACAGAGCATCCTCTCTGTTTGAGCTGGTAGGAGCCTGTGCTAGCTTTTCTGACATGGAAACTGCAGTGGCTTGTAAGCTAAGGCAGGGCCCATATCTTCTTTTATGCCACCTTGAGTATTCTGTTAGCACTCAATGACAGTGACATAAAATGGGTGTTTCAGTGCTGCACTAATATCAACACACAAGGCCTTCGTAAGTCCTGGCCTTATTTGCTTAACTTTTTGAAGACGAGGCACAATGGACTCATTTTTACAGACAGTATCTGCGTCAACTTCCAGCAGTGAGTCTAGTGATGTAGTTATGAACAAAAAACTAGAATCCAAGAAATGTGCTTGCAAATATGATGAGGCTTTCTTTGATTATGCTTCATCAGTGTTTTGGTCAAAAATGAAGAAAGGACAAAATGCCTACTATATCACATGGTGTTCTCTAATGCCACATTAGAGAGCATCAAATAGTGTACTTAATGTGTAAGTTCCTTGGTCGCTATGTTTCTCTGTTGCTGTCTGGGGTCACAGGAAACAGTAAGTCTTAAAATGGGGGGTCACAGGCAAAACGTTTGGTCTATACCAAAAACCCTGGTCTACACTATAGACACTGCAGCAGCATAGCTATGCCAGCATAGCCCTGTAGTTAGACACAGCCCACACTGCCAGAAAAGGTTTTTCTGTTGATGTAGGAATCCCACCAGCTTTCAATTGTTTTATTCCAAGCAGGGGAGCATTTCCCTCCCACCCACCCCCACCGAGAACTGTCATACTCATTATGAATTGAACGAAAAAAATATATTTTTTAACATATTTAGACAGGGTTAGGGTTTTGTTTGTTTGTTTTTGTTTTTTACATTCCCAATAATTAGGGAAAAGTTTTAAAAAGTTACTTTAGTTTTAAACATTTTCTTTTTAAAGAGAACATTAAAGAACCAAGAGTCCTCTGATAAGTTACTATGTATAAATCCCTCCAATAGGAGTGTAACATGGCTCAAAATAACTTAGGCAGCAGAACTGACTGCATATTATATTACCTTGCGGTTTATGGTGCAATTGATTCAAAATAAAAGTGTGCATTATCTCCCAAAAAATAAGTATATGTCATTAATACTGTGCCACACTTTATATCTTTAAAAAGAGTACACTTATAAATGTTAGGGGATGACGACATCTGCACATGGACTTTTTTAAAACAAATAAGAACATCTCTCACTAGCCCACAGTCAAATCAAAAAGTTCTTGACTTAAGAGTATCAATTCACTACAAAGATTCAAAATAATTTTTCTTTGGTATTCTGTAACTACTACAAAAATGCAGCTTTTAATAAAACAAACACTCCAAACCATCAGATCTAAACATAAGCTCAGCAGAAATAAGACTGGCAGTGAAACTGCTGTATAGGAAACAAAGAACAAGCCCAAACTCTTTCTATCTTTCCCCCATAAATTTTACAGACTTGATTGCAAATTAATTTGCAAAGAAAAGTTGAGGTTTCGAAATTTAAAGAACAGCAAACCCTGGAAGATTCACAAATAAAGGCACGCTGCCTACAGTGGATGTGAAGTTTTATTTGACAATATAAAAACCTAGAGGCATTAAATAATTTGCTCATATCCATCCTTGCCTACACACACAACCTGTCACTAAGAATTTTCTGGAAACCAGGTTAAACTGTGATCACCCACAGCAAGATCTGCCGAGATGTTTTTTCCTTCATATTCTTAATTTTTTTCTAAATGAACTGCATGTATACTGGATAAAAAACAGTATTTCAAGTAATAGTTATACACAATTTTAAATGTAAATGAAAGGCTAGAAACAGCTGTTCAGAAAAACGCTTTAAATGGAGTTCACTGAGCAAGCATACTTTTGCAGGTAGGAATTTTGCTTTCAGTTTGATATAAATCCTCTAACAATCAAAGATAAACCCAATTTCTCAGCTATCCTTTCCCATTGCTTGAAATGTTCCTGTGCCACAATATACACTGAATGTATTCAGTCATATTTGTTGAATGTACCTGGTATATCATTATGTGGTCAAGTAGTTAAACAGCACTGGCAATACATCATAATAAGGTTTCAAAATTAGTACTCCATTTAGATGAATGGAAGCATTTCACACCTCTCGTTACTATTATCTCAGTTTGGCAGGCTGCAAGCAATACAACAGTACATCTGTTTACATTCTGAAGGTCATCTTAACAATTAGAAGGGCTTTTTTTTTTTAATTAATAAAAGTTTTGGATTCTGAGAATATAGCAAACTACAAGGGGAGAGCATGACTCCCACAGGTTTCTTAGTTTTCTCTATAATGCATGTTTGGATTAGCTGAAGAATAAGATTCTATGCAAACTGCAAAAATAACTATCATTAATAAAATGATACACTGATGTGTGCAGGAATATTGCTGGCTTCAGACGATGAATCCCTAACTAAAAGTAACATTCACAGAAAAATATTTGGGGGTAACTAGTGGAGTGAAGATATATGTTTCCTTTCAACCCTGGGCTATCTGGCTCAAATTAAGTACAAGATAAAATCCAGTCCAGTTCCTCATTCTCAGAGAAAGAACAATTCCCTACATATCCCATTTGGCAAAACTTCAATTTAGCGTGGCCAAACCTGTTTTTCAAGCTCTGGTTTTGCAGATACTAAGCTTTCTACTGTTGACTATACTACCACTCTACCTCATTTTCTGATAGTTTAAAAAAAAAAAGTGCCTTACTTGGCACAACTGTAAACGAGGGCTATCAAACGATTTAAAAAAAATTAACCAGCAAGATTTAAAAAGTTGTGATTAATTGCCATTTTAATCACACTGTTAAACAATAATAGAATACCATTTATTTAAATATTTTTGGATGTTACGTACTTTTGTGTTACTGCTGCAGCTCGTGGTGCCTGGCACTCAGCCTGCCGCTCTCAAGGCAGGCTTCATGCTTTCACACAGGGGATGCATCGTGCCAGAGCCCATGGCCATTCTGGAGCCCCTCTGGCCATTCCTGACTCACCAGGGGCACCATTTCAGATTTTGGCTGGTTAATCACATGCATTAACTGCGATTGACAGCCCTACTATAAACATACATGTTAACATGGTTTACACAGTATCAAGTAGACTGTAGTGATTGTTAAAAGTTTACAACGTGCTGCCTAACTTTATTAGCATTATTAAATACATTTCAGACATGATTGTTCAGAGATATCCACCAGAGGGAAAGACTGAGCTCTTCTGGAATATGGAGATATAGATCTGATACCGAAATCAGAAATCAAAATAAATTCTAAATTCAGAGAAAGGATATGGGTGAGTGAGAAAGAGAAAGGAACTGCTGTGTAGAATTAGAGAAAGGAATTAATGTCTATAAAAAGAATTTGCTGAGAAGGTAGAGTGCTCTGTTTGTATGCAAGGCTTAGTAAAACTGGTGTCCCCATTTTCCATGTGATGGACAACTGTGGGGCCACAGTATTGCTTGTTGGTTAGCATAGTGGACTGGGAGACTGCAAACCTGAATTTTCCACCCAACTCTACCACAGATTTGGTATAGAACAGGGATCGGCAACCTTTGGCACGCAGCACGCCAGGGTAAGCCCCCTGGCAGGCCAGGCTGGTCTGTTTACCTGCCTCATCCGCAGGTTCAGCCGATCGTGGCTCCCACTGGCCAACAGGGGCTGCAGGAAGCGGCGAGGGACGAGGGATGTGCTGGCCGCGGCTTCCCGCTGCCCCCATTGGCCTGGAGCGGCGAACCACGGCCAGTGGGAGCCGCAATCGGCCGAACCTGCGGACGCGGCAGGTAAACAAGCTGGCCTGGCCCGCCAGGGTGCTTACCCTGGCGAGACGTGTGCCAAAGGTTGCCGATCCCTGGTACAGAATCGTAGAACTGGATGGGACCTCGAGAGGTCATCTAGTCCAGTCCCCTGCACTCAAGGCAGGACTAAGTATTATCTAGCCCATCCTTGACAGGTGTTTGTCCAACCTGCTCTTAAAAATCCCCAATGATGGAGATTCCACAACCTCCCTAAGCAATTTATTCCAGTGCTTAACCACCCTGACAGTTAGGCAGTTTTTCCTAATGTTCAACCTAAACCTTGTCTGCTGCAATTTAAGCCCATTGCTTCTTGTCCTATTCTCAGAGATTAAGAAAAACAAATTTTTCTCCCTCCTTCTTGTAACAACAACATTTTATGTACTTGAAAACTGTTTTGTCCCTTCTCACTCTTCTCTTCTCCAGACTAAACAAACCAAATTTTTTCAATCTTCCCTCATAGGTCATATTTTCTGGACCTTTAATCATTTTTATTGCTCTTCTCTGGACTTTCTCCAATTTGTCCACATCTTTCCTGAAATGTGGCACCCAGAACTGGACACAATACTCCAGCTGAGACCTAATCAGCATGGAGTAGAGCGGAAGAATTACTTCTCGTGTCTTGCTTACAATACTCCTGCTAATACATTCCAGAATGATGTTTGCTTTTTTTGCAACAGCGTTACACTGTTGACTCATAATGAGTCAACTATGATCCCCAGATCCCTTTCCGCAGTACTCCTTCCTAGGCAATCATTTCCCACTTTTGTGCTGCCAGTCAAGACATTTAAACTCTGTTTACCTTTGTGTTAAAAAGTGATAACACTTGTCCACTCATTCAGTTCCATTACTCCAGAAAGAGATGCATTTCCCCAAGGAAAGAAAAAAAAAATGAGTATCTTGAGAAATATGTTAGTTTCATTGGAACTGATCAAGACAGATGCTAGGCACATTCAGCTCCCAGTGATGCAAAGTTCCTTGGAGAGTAAACATCAGTTCTACAGGGAATTTAACCAAAAAAAAAAAAAAATCCTATTGTAAGCCTGATAGGAAACCCAAGAGGGTCTCTGATTAACTGTGATGCACTCTCTACTAGGTACTTGGTAAATTACAATGAGACAGCAACAATAGTCATGTGGGGTCTTAATTCAGAAGGCCCACAAGCCACCAAGCCTGAGCTTCTTACAATATTTTTCTTTTATAGTTCCAATGGCTTCAGACAACATTTTCATCAAAATAATAGGAGAGATTTTCTATTTACATACATTGCCACAAATGCTCAGATGCATTTTAAATCCAGATATAGAAACATCGTTGTAACAAAGTGAATGGTATCCTTGGAAATGTTCTCCCTTCTCAAACAAAGCATAAGTGAGAGTGCCCTCAGGTTTTAATGGAGGAGATATTCCCAATTCTGAAGGATCTTTCAGTGAGCCATACTATATTTCAGATAGCAATTCCGACTACACTGGTATCCTTTAGGAATGATATGGCAAAGGCCACTCTTATTTAAGATAAATATTTACATAAGACATTGGCAGAATTTCAAAGATTCCTTTTGAGATGGACAGAAGGAAATATTCCAAGGACTGTCTTTACAGCCAGCTACGTATTTTGTTTTTAAGTCTCATGAACATTTCAATACACTCTGTGACTTAAGGTAAAGGGGAAAAGGCACAAAGAAAGCAAAAACTGATGGTAATCTACTTATGGAAAGGCATAATGATGTTAACCCATAAGGAAAGTAAAATGGTTTCTTCAGTTAGAATAACAGAGTTAAAAATGTATAAGTCGCTTCAGCCAGGTGTCTACATGACACACTATTAATTGCTCAAGCAATAACTTCCCTCAGATACGAAAGTAAACAACAGGATAGTGTGAGGAAGATTGCATTATCAGTAGCCATGTTCCAAATCAGATAAATTTGGCAGTAAACCTGATGTCACAGGTGGTGTATCTGATATCAGGAAGGAAAAAAACCAAACACACTGACTGGAAAGGAGACAGTATTTTTACATGTAAAAAGAAAAAAAGTGATAAACCACACTGAAGGGCAGAAAATACAGAAAAATCTAATGGTCTCCTTTTGGTAAATTATTTTGTTTTAGTTTGATTAAATATGACTGTCAAGGCTGAATCCCCACTCTGTCACTTTGAGTACAGAAGATAGAGGCCCGCGAGGATTCTAAAAATTAAACCTTGTATTAAACTCCCAAGGTTACAGCTTTTCTCTGACCTTGGCTTGGTAAACGCTGCCACCACCCAAATGCAAAAAAACCCAACAACCTTGGAACTAGAAAGGAACACTTGGGAATTCCTCCCTGTGGGGTACCCTCAAGCCCTTTCACCTGCCCTTCAGGGAAGAGCTGAAGAAAAAAAAAAACAAAGGAAATTAGCTGTTGCCACCAGCTAATCAAACAGCGTATGTACAAACCTCTTAGGACACCAAAAATCCAATCCTGTTCTTAAAAAAAGGTAAATTTTATTAAAAACAAAAAGGAAGAAAATACATCTGGAACTTAGGCTTTTGCTAGATTTTAGAAGAGCAATTCCAAAAATTAAGCACCCAAACTAGCTTTCTTGGGGGTTCAACTTAAAGGTTACAAGCAAACAAAAGCATCAGAGGTTAGCACAGAGGAGATCCACAAGCCAAAATAAGAAATAAACCTGATAGTGTCTAACTAAACATTCCCTATCCAAATTATTTTTTCTAGGTATGGAAGATACTTTCTCATACCTGGTTCAAACCTTACACAGCATTCCTGCTTATAGCATTGCTGCTCCGTGTCCCTCAGCCCAGAGAACAACAGACAAAGGGAAAGTTTCCTTCCCAATTTTAAAAAGTTCTAGCCTTCCCATTGGCTCTTTTGGTCAGGTACTCACTTTTTGTTTCTTTACCTGGGGGACTTTTTAACCCTTTTACAGGTAAAGCAAGTAGAGAACAGCTACCAAGAGTCTTTTTACAGCTGGCTGGCTGGGTGTCCATCAAAGGAAGCTACCCCTCCCCCCCTTCATTATCACAATGATTTTTTTTTAACTTGATGGGACTGCTAATTACACAAGCCATTTCATTTCAACATTTCACATCAGATGAGACATTAGGATGCATTTCATGTAAGATTTCAGCCTAGAAACAAGATTTACACACACACAAAATAAGGCCAAATAATATTTTGCCCTTAAATAAAATCTTTCCAACAGTCACAGTCCCTAAAGACAGACTTGTTCCAGACCTCTGCAATGTTAATCCTGTCAGAGCCATTTCCACAAGAATTTGTTCAAGGTAATCAAGTCTGCATAAAAGAAGAACTTCTTAACATGCAACAAAAGCACAGCTATGAATACTTAACCAGGAAAATATTTCAAAACACTTATCCGCCAAGATTGTATTACCACAGTTGCAAACAAAACACAAAGCAGCTAGAAGTTTTAACATTTAAAATGCAAACTAGTCCATACTAGATCCAGATCCTTCAATGAAAAATTTAAACTGGAGAGCTAACCTCTCTCTTTTAAAGACAAGGCAAGGAAAAGTTTTCAAATAGCAATAATCACACCTCAGATTAACCTCATTAGTTATGATACTGATGATACTGCCACTGCGCAAAGTACTACATGGCAACTAGGTCTACAAACAATACTACTAAAATGTTATTTCAACCACTCAATAACTCCCCTCATGGTTGTGATGAGAAAACATTTATTAAGCTTTTGAAATAATTTAAAGTATGCATTCAAACAAGAAATATAATATATATCAAATCCTGCTAGAAGAGTCCTCAAAAATGAGATCCATACAAATAGTTAAACATAAAAATAAAAAAGCTGAGGGGTTTTTGTTTTTTTAAGCTAACATGACATTACTGATATTCAGGGAACAAAAATATATCAGACCTGACATCTGAATCCAGATCTTCACATACAAAAACAAAGTTCTCTCTCAGCTTAAAAAACAGACATAGTATAAAATAGACATTTTTAATTTGATTAAATTTAGTGGGGAAATACTGAGGTCTGGAAACACGAGATGAGAATTCAGATAATGTAGTTACTTTTCTGCCATTATGAGTTATTTTAGCAATACCAGGGAAGTGATATTTCAATGAAAAAATGGTTGCCTCCCTTTCGTAACTGTTGTTCTTTGAGATGTGTTGCTCTTGTCCATTCCATTCTAGGTGTGCGCACACTCACATGCGCAGTCGGAGATTTTTTTCCTTAGCAGTATCCATAGAGTCAGCAGTGGTGCCCCCTTGAGTGCCGTGCTCATGTGCCGGTATATCAGGCGCTGCCGACCCTTCGCCCTCTGGCAGTTCCTTCTTGCCGACAATTCCAGAGTGGCAGGATGGTGGATATTGGAATGGACATGAGCAACATATCTCGAAGAACAGTAATTACAAAAGGTAGGTAACCGTTTTTTCTTCTTCGAGTGCTTGCTCATGTCGATTCCATTCTAGGTTACTCACAAGCAGTGCCAATGGAGGTGGGCTCGGAGTTCATGGTCTGGAAACTTGCAGCACTCACTGCCCTGCTGAAGCCAGCATCATCCTGGGCCTGCTAGGTCAGCGCATAATAGGACGTAAACCTGTGGACAGACGACCAGGTAGCAGTTCTACAGATCTCTTGAATGAGCACCTGGGCCAAGAAGGCTGCCGATGACGCTTGGGCTCTAGTTGAGTGCGCTTTGACTATTGCCGGTGGAGGCACACTCGCCAGATCGTAGCAGTATTGGATGCAGGCTGTGATCCAGCACAAAATCCTTTGAGCAGACACCGGGTGACCTTTCATCCTGACTACTGCTGCAACAAACAGCTGCGTTGACTTACGGAATCGCTGTGTCCTATTGAGATAGAAGGCTAGTGCCTCCGGATGTCCAGGGCATGTAAGCTGCGCTCTTCAGATTTACAGGGCTTTGGAAAGAAGACCGATAAGAAAATGTCCTGGCCAGTATGAAACAAGGAAACTACCTTGGGCAGGAACGCCAGGTGCAGCTGCAACTGGACCTTATCTTTGTAGAACACTATATGGGGTGGTTCTGACATAAATGCTCTGATCTCAGACACTCTGCAGGCAGATGTAACTGCCACCAGGAACATAACCTTCCAGGAGAAAAGGAGAAGAGAGCAGGAAGCCAGAGGTTCAAAGGGAGGACCCATGAGCCTTGACAGCATGAGATTCAAATCCCAGGGAGGGACAGGATCCCAGATGTGACAGTAAAGAAACTCCAGACCTTTCAAGAACCGGGCCATCATGTCATGAGTGAAGACCGACCTGCCTTGGAACAGTGGGTGGAAAGTCGAAATAGTAGCCCGTGATCAACAACAGGAACAAGCCCTGAAGTTTGAGGTGCAGAAGATAATCCAGGATCACCTGCAGCGAAGCCCAAACGTGCTGATCTGAAGCCCAGCACATGAATCTTTTCCTGGTAAGTTGCTCTGGTGTAGCGGTATCCATAGGGTCAGCAGTGGTGCCCCCTTGAGTGCCGTGCTCATGTGCCGGTATATCAGGCCCTGCCGACCCTTCGCCCTCTGGCAGTTCCTTCTTGCCGACAATTCCAGAGTGGCAGGATGGTGGATACCGCTACACCAGAGCAACTTACCAGGAAAAGATTTATGTGCTGGGCTTCAGATCAGCACGTCTGGGCTTCGCTGCAGGTAATCCTGGATTATCTTCTGCACCTCAAACTTCAGGGCTTTTCCTGGTAAGTTGCTTTCTACTGCCCAGCAAGACCTGTTGCACCTGGCTTGAGCATTCCTTCTCGTCCGCATTCAGCCATGCAGCAGCCACACTGTCAAGTGCACCACCTCCAGGTTCACCGCCTCCAGGTTCAAGTGCAGGAGACTGCTGTGGTTCTGGGACAGCAGGTCTGAGCAGACGAGTCACAGTGGTGCGGCTACCGAAAGGTCCAGCAGCATGCCGAACCCAGTGCTGGTGAGGCCACTCGAAGGCTATCAGGATAACTCTTGCCCTGTCCCGCTTGATCTTCATGGAGGACTCTGTAGATCAATGGCACTGATGGAAAGGCATACACCAGGGCTCCCAACCATGGAAGCAGAAAAGCATCCGACAGGGAGCTCCTGTCCATCCCCTGGAGTGAACAGAACACGTGGCATTTCCTGTTTTGGTGGAACACGAACAAGTCCACCTGGGGAGTCCCCACTTTCAGAAGATCATACTGGCCACCTCCGGATGGAGCGACCACTTGTGGCGAGATGATAAGGTCTTGCTGAGGCAATTTGCTAGTGCATTCTTGGTCCCAGGAAGGTGTACCAGATGAATGACACACAGAAGTCCCAAAGGCTGAGAACTTCTTGGCAAAGGGGTGACTACCTGGCCCTGCCCTGCCTGTTGATGTAATAGATCGCAGCAGTATTATCCATGAGGACCTGCACCATCTTGCCCCTCCGGTGGGGCAAGAAGGCCTGGCAGGCCAGGTGAACCGCCCGTAGCATCCTGATATTGATGTGAAGGGCCAGATCGTCCTGCAGCCACCGGCCCTGAGCTCACCCTGGTGGGCTCCCCAGCCCAGGTCCGAAGCATCTGAGACTAGGGTCAGTGACGGGGACAGGGCTGCGAAGGGAACTCTCTGCATCACCACTCCAGGGATGACAGGATGTGATCCAGCATCCTGACTACCCAATCTAAATAGTGTGAGTTGGGGGTGTAAACCGCCACCAGCCACACTTGCAGAGGCTGAAGGTGGAGCCGGGCATGACTGACCATATATGTACAGGCGGCCAGGTGGCCCAGCAACCACATGCAGGTGTGAGCCGTGGTGAGCGGGTGGTTCTTCACATGGGAGATCAGATCCGACATGGCCTGAAAATGTGCCTCCGGGAGGAATTCCCTGGCTCATGTGGAGTCGAGAATCACCCCTATGAACTCTATGTGTTGAACTGGCCTTAAGGTTGATTTTTTCTTGTTTATCAAGAGGCCCAGGTCATGGCAGATGGAACACACCACATCGAGGCTTCTCTGCACTTGATCCTGAGACTTGCCCTTGATGAGCCAATCGTCGAGATACGGGAAGACCTGGACCACTCAGGTAAGTGGCCACTGGTGCCATATATTCCGTGAAGACCCTTGGGGCTGATGAGAGCCCATAGGGGAGTGCTGTAAATTGGAAATAGGGTTCGCCCACAATAAAATGGAGGAAACATCTATGACCTTGGAATATAAAAACAGGTGTCCTTCAACTCGAGGGCGGCGTACCAGTCTCCCGGATCCAGGGAGGGGATGATAAAGGCAAGAGAAACCATGAGAAACTTCTAATTTTTGAGAGAGACTTTTTGAGGCATTGCAGGTCCAAAATGGGTCTAAGGCCCCCTTTTGCTTTCCGGATTAAAAAATAACAGGAGTAGAAACCTTTCCATGCCATGTCCCAAGGGACCTACTCCACACCCCCATGCACAAGAAGTTCTCGACCTCTTGAACAAGAAATTACTTGTGAGAATGGTCCCTGAAGAGGGATAGGAAGGGGTGGGGGGAAGGAGAGGCAACCATAAACTGCAGAGTGTAACCTTGAGACACTATGTCCAGCACCCAACAGTCCGAGGTGACTTGGGACCAGGCCGAACAGAAGGGACAAAGACGGTTGAGGAAAGAGCACAATTGATCCTGGAAGGTAACCGGGGCATTGCTCTCGACCAAACCCTCAAAACGAGCACTTCTGGCCCCCAGGGTGTTTTGCTTGGCCAGGCTGCATGGGTGAGCAGGTGGAGGAAAGGCAACGGTGGCTGAATAAAGTCTTGGTCCCTTCTCCTTGTAGACCCTGGACAAGACTGCCAAGCTTAGGTGGTGGGGGCGGATGGAACTGCTTCCTCATAGGCTGCAGTGTATGCATTCCCAGCGAGCAAACGGTGGCCCTGTTGTCCTTTAGCCCATGCAGCATCGCATCCGTCTGCTCAGAAAAGAGACTGTTCCCATCAAATGGGACCTCCTGAATAGAGGTCTGCATTTCTTGGGAGAGTCCGGAGGTCTGAATCCAGGAACTGCGTCTCATTACCACTGCCAAAGCAACCACCCTGGCTGCCGAGTCCATCGCATCCCATGCCATCTGGAGGGAGCAACTGCAGCTACAGTGCCCTCCTCCACCAGGTTGCCAAATTCTTGGACCACACCTTGTGGGAGGGACTCCATGAACTTAGGGAGGGAGTTCCGTAAGTTAAAATTGTAATGGCCCAAGAGGGGCTGATGGTTTGCCACCCGGAAGTGAAAACTGGCCATCGAATAGATTTTCCTCCCAAATAGGTCCAACCATTTGGGCCTCTTTATTTTTGGGGGGGGGGGTCGAGCTAATATGCCCGTTTGGCCAATGAAAGGGACACGGCAGCCACCAGCAAGTCAGAGGGAGGGTGGGTGTAGAGGTATTCAACCCTTTGGCCAGGACAAAATATTTCTTTTTGGCCCTTTTTGAGTTGGGAGGAATGGTGGAAGGAGTTTGCCAGAGGGCCTTGGCAATCTTAAGGACACCATCATGCACCATAGTGCAGGTTGGGGTAGAGGCTGACAGGACATTAGACAAGGCGTCCACCTGCTCAGCCATTTTGTCCACCTCCAGGCCCAAGTTCTCAGCCACCCGACGCAGCAGGGCCTGGTGCTCTTTGAAATCATCTGGCGGACTGACCCTTGATGGTATAGGTGCAGGAAGTAGGGGTGTGGGGGTGCTGCAGCACCCCCAGGTTTTATGTGGGGTTCCAGCTGCGCATGCGTGGTCCCAGCTGCCAGCCCTGCTCCTGGCCACGCATGCAGGGCTCCACTACTGGTCCCGTGCCTGCCCCCAGCCTCAGCCCCCTTATCCCTGTTCTCCGCCCCCTCCTGGAGACATGGCCCTGCTCCTGGCCTCAGATCTGGGAGAGGGGACACAAAGTAAAAAGTTTGGGGATAGTTTTGCTGGCTTTCAGCACCCTACTATAAAAAACGTTCTAGCACCAATGCTCGAAGGTCCCACCACTGCCTCATCCAGGGAGCCATGCTTTTTGGGCACTGGCAACTGGGAACGGTGCCAGGCAGAGCCTGGTGCTGGGGGCACACTGTGCACCAAGACCAAGGTACTTGGGGATTCCTGGCGGGGCTGCATGGAGGCCAGGCTCCATGAGGAGAGCCTATAACCGAATATCCCGCTCCTTTTGCGTGCAAGGCCAGAAGTTTTTACAAATTCAGCCCTCGTCTCTACTGTGTGATTCCCCCAAGCACTTGAGGCAGCTGCTTTGTGGGATCACTTACAGGCACAGGCATAGACATGAGCAAGCATGCAAAGAAAAACTTCAGATTCTCTTTTCATTTCCAGACCTCTCTCATTAACAGAGTATTGGCGGGTGATATTACAAAAATGAATAAAATAGATGCTACTAATGGAACTTGAATTATCAAAATGGAGAATTTCTTTCAAGACATATCTGATACACTCTTAGTGTGTTTAAAGAAGGGTCAGTTACTATCAGTGAACTTAAAAGAGATTTATATGTAACTAACAGATCCTCAACAGCAATATATTTGGGAATACCAAAAATCTCAGTGATGGTTTTAATAGTTTTCCATTAGTTTTAATATCAAGTCAACACACACATTATCTTTTATAAAATGTACCAGCTAGAATTGCAATGCTACCGCCACACGAAGAGGCTAGCACATCATGAAGAGAAATCCTTGGTCTTATCAATTTTTCCTTCCCCCCTCTTACGCAATTCTAAATTTAGCATTGTATTTGAAAAACAATATCTAACAGACTCCGAATGTGTCATTTTTAGTCTGTAGTGGTTTTATTACATTCAAAAAATAATCTCCAATGAAATGTAAGGAGCAGGATGTGGTGAAGAACTGGACTTAGATTTTTGTTATGCTAATTCAAAATGTTTCTAAAACAGATGCAATTAAAGGTGATTGTGAAGGGTACTAAGAGGAAGGAAACAGCTATTCCCTCTATTATCAGTTCCATGAAGGTCATAAGAAAATTAATAGTGAAAGATGTATCCAAAAAAAACAATCTCTTACCCTCCTGTCATTTTTAGTGGCCAAATCATGAAAAGATGCCAAAAGAGTTTCCTTTAAAGTTGGTTAAATGTTGGCATTTAATACCTCAGTAGTTTTCTGTATATGTTCAATTTTGTTATTTTGTTTTTGATATTCCATGTACGATAGATATTGAACATATTTTGTTTGTACTGTTTACCTTGACTCCAGTTCTGTCTATTAGGGCACACTGCTTTTTGCATGTAGGTTTCTGAAACGTATTTACTTGACTCTTAAACAATTAAAGGAGCTGGGCATGCGGTGCAAAGAAACCAAACATCTATTTATATACTCACTGTTCTCAGGTTACTTTGCTTAACCAGAAGCAGTCACGCACCTACTCTCTGGAGAGAGCAGACCATCAGCTCCATCTCAGTCAAATAAAATCACTGCAAAGATATATGCCTACCCTAACAATAAAGATAAGTGGATGGGAGTGGAAAAAATAGTATGTGATTGTGTAACTAAAGACTGTATTATAATGCATACACACAAAGCAGCTGCATTAAGGTTGAATGAGTAACTTTAATTTTGGCACTTCTTAACTTTGCAAGTCTTATACGTACTGAAATTCTCAAAAGGGACAATCCACAGAATTACTACAAAATGAATTTCCCCTCCATGCATATACACACCATTCAAAGAGATTTGTGGCCAATGAAGTTTAAAGATTTGGCTAAACCTTTTCAAGTTTAGGTGACTAAAGCACCTAACTAAAAGCTACCTGACTTTCAAAGACTTTGCAGCTGTATCTGCATCTCTGAATGTCAGGCTGCTCTTATTTAAAGTGCTAAGATGCAAGTTTAGATGGTTTAAGCTTTAATATTGACCTATGTCCCTATTTTTAAATATTGGTGAAGATTATGGAAAAGGAAATTTCCAGAACTTAGTGTTTAACTTCTAGAACTTCATGGGTTTCAGAATTATAAGTTTTATATCTTTTTTAAAAAAAATGTTTAATCTATTTCAGGGAGATGTTACAGTATTTTGTCTTTTAGAGACCCTTATTTTTGGAGAGAGTTGTAAAATATCTGGAAAAACAAAATAGAGCTCTGATCAAAAAATATTTCTGGGATCTCCAGTATCTTGAAACATTTTAATTTAGATTCTAATTCCTCTTACATTCAAATTCATTGTAAAATGTGCAATGTATGACAGAACTGAAAATGTCCTCTTTGATTTCTACCAGCAGTCAAAAGTTTCATTGATTCTGCTGGCTTTGCATCAGGCCCCCATCTGAGGTGAATGGTGGTTTCATACTCTGATTCTCTAGAGGTTGTATATAAAAATCAAGAAGTAGTAACACTTTCTCCAAAGTTTTCCAAGATAAATTGTTAAAAGAAATAGATTTACAATATACAATTCTCGTGACTGCAGTAAGTATTTACATCTGCATGCGTGTTCTACCACAGAAAAATGATAAACAGAGACCTTGGCCTACGCTGCAATTTGGAAAGCACTGTAAAGATAAACATCAAAGGAGAACTGAATCTCCAATCTGCTAATAACCCACCCGACATTGAAAGTAAACTGTACAGTTTCCCTGTAATCTTGAGTCTTTCTTGTTTCCTTACAGGAAAGAGAGATTCCAGATCTCTGCCACTCTCACTGAAGTCTCCTGGGATACAGGTATTGATTAGAATAGAAGAGAATGAGGACAGAAAATATTTAACTGACTTGAACAACTCACTGGGAGCAATGTTTTACCTTCATTACAGTTCTTGGAATCACCCCCTCTTGTCCCACATATGCCTCAGGCCAATCACATGGATGAACCTCCACTCACAAGTATCCACTGGCAAGGTCAAGTGTAGTAAAACAGGAAGCTTTGGACAACAGCTTAAGTGTAGGCATGCGTCCTTCTGAAACTTTATTCAGCCACCCATTGTCCCCACACCTTCTCATTCCCCCATCCTTCTTCACAAGGACCATTAGAGGACTCTAGAGATTTGTGGAAGGTTAAACTCTATGCTCCTTCGTCTGATGAAAGTGGCTCTCAAGCTTTGCTTTATGACAATTTGATGTCCCACCTTGACTTGCTAGCCTTTCAAGTGCCTGCGTGGTGAACTAATCCTGTGCATCCCAAGTTGTCATCCCCTGTGTTGAATACATTTCAGTACTTCAATCAGATTTCTGTTCTGACTCAGATGTTCTTACAAAGCTTCAGCCCTTCGATAAGATCTTCCATCTTCACCTTATTTCTGTCTTAGGCGATTCTTAACCCTTCCTGGTCAAAGAGATGGTTCTTCTGTGGCTTGCACTTTGGCCATCTCATTCATAACAACTCTTGAAATGTCTTTGCATTGTTAAGAGTCTGGAAACTGCAATATTACAAGCATGTTGATAGTTTAAGTTACACAATGTATGCAGTAAATCTTGATTTTAAGCTTTATTAAATGTCACACTTTATATCACACTGAAAGAAGTGGACCTTGTAGGTGAAGTTAAAAAAAAAATGGATCAATTGTAGGTATTTATTCTGCTGCTGGAGCAATGAAAACTCTTTAGGCAAAAGAAAATTTTCTAAGAGCCAAAAGGACTAGTGTATTTCCTGAGGAAATATTTTCTGATGAATTAACGTATGAATCTATGGAGACTGATAATGTCAGACCTTTTCAACCTACATGTATTTTAACAGTTATAATGGTGCTTGGAACTGCTGCAGTTACTGAGGGTCTGTCATTCTTCACATATTTAATAAAAATTACTGAAAACTTTAAAACCTACTAGCTTTTAAGTACAACTTCTGTTCCAAGATTGAAATCTGTTTAATTTTATTATAAAACACAGGGCCATGTGCTCCTATAATGTTCAGTGTATGATGGAAATCCATTGTTTTAAGATTAAAAAAAACATGACTGGGGGTCTTTGATCAGGACAGGACACGGACATAGTAGCAGGATCCAATCTTGGTGTTGTGAAAGGAAACACAGATGACATGAACTTTTTTTTTCCCAGTTAAAAAGGGAAAAATAATAAAAGCATGGTATCAGTCCAAATCAGTGTCACTAAATAGAAAAACTGGTTAATTAATGTTCCATAAGCATCAGTAGTTTTACCTAGTTGGCCATACACATGGTATATACACGATAAAACATTTCTACAATATTGCATGTTGCTCTGTGTGGTGAAGATTCCTGGAGACATTACCACCTTGTGAGCTTATGACACACCTGGATCATGAACACTCTCACATACAGCTATAATGGAAGGACACTTACTGAAGTGTATGTCTACATACTAAATTAATTTCTTCTACATTAGCAGGCACACCATCGGTAGGACTTTGCTCATCGGTTGGCACAATGTCCAACATGCCTATTGCTGACTTTGTATCTGTCCATTTTGTAATTACATCCCCTACTAGGAAAAGCATGACAATTTTAGTGTGCTTTTGAAGTAATGTTGTGATACAGCTTATGCTATTGGTTATCTATAGAATTTTAACTTGGGGAGAGGGGTGCAAGATAGCATCAGTGTCGGATACACTTTTTTTGAAGTAGAGAAGTTCACTTTCTAAGTGATCTTCTAGAGAAAAGGGGGAAATTAGATCAACACAGGTGTCTGGTGTTTCTCTTTTTTGGTTAAAGGACATTTGTAAGCGCATAATGCTTCTGTATAAATAAAGTGACTAAATAATTAGCTATTTTGTATTGTATTAAATTCTCTGATATAAACTGAGTTGCTTCAGATAATTTTAGAATGCACATGTTCAAAAACTTGTCCACATGTGTGATGCTAAACCTCAACAGTGGTGTGATTTCTTTAAAAGTATTTTGATCAAAGAAGTTTGCAAACCAATACTATAAGATTAGTATTTATTCCATGTAATCCTGAATTTTCCTAAAAGAAAATAAAAGTTCTTCAGAAACTATGGAATTTAGCTTTTCCTTAAATTTCCTTCACTAGCTATGCAACAAAGCAAATCTGTTTCCTCCCTTCTTCTATGGAGGAGTCAGGGAAGGGTTTTGCCAAATTGATTTCCACAATTATATTACATTACTACCTCTCCTTTCTTCCCTATTGACATTTTTATGTGAGTAAAGAATCCATTTCTAAGCAGTTTTATAGTTGTAAGATAAGATGGTATTTACCATGTGATTAAAATAAGATATTCCTTTGTGAAAGGTAGTTGATTGAAATTTTAATTTTATGATAAATCCTTATACACAGGAGGATTTCGCCGGTACGACCCTAAATATTCCCTTCACTGATGTAATCCACAGAGAATAATAATTGATTTTATAAACACAGTTCTATTTTATAAAAAGATACTATATGTTGTAAGAGCATCCTGTGGAAAAAATTTATTATAGAGCTAAGTCTTAATAAATTATTTCAGTGCTGTTCTTACTTTGCACAATGCAATGAAATAAAATAATGGGGCATTCTTCTGAGAAGAATTATTCTCTTACAAATACATTTGTATACATTGTAAGGTCATGACCTGTTCATCTGAGAGGTATAAATTTGAGACCATAAGGCTGTCAACTGTTGAACTAAAACCTATTTAAAATCTGTAATTTTGTGAAAAATGCATTTCCAATTTGTTTTTTGTAGGAGCAGGCTGCCAACATGTGATATAATCAAAAGATCTGTGTAACAGAATATGATAAAATCCCAACCCCCATGTTAAACTTTATATAAATCAGGTAGCATTTCCATAATCTAATAAATTAGTTTGTATTCTACCTTTCAGTATCACATCAAATCAAATAATCTGGTGTTGTTTCAATGGTTAGATATTTTTGACACTGCCCAGTAGTTTTGGGTTACATTATGGTAACGGCCTTTGTTCTGTAGGCTTGAAAGACACTTATCTTGAAATGCCAAGGTTTCATAACCTGTAGCTGTGCTGTCATACTATTTGACCTGGCATATGAAATAATGCAGTACGAGTTAGATCATTGAACTGAGCCTGCTTCAATATGCATGGATTTTTAAGTCATGTTCAGACACCAAGGTATCTAATGGCGATGTCTCTTGTTAGTAGTAGGAAACCGAACAGAAAATGGAATAGTTTTAGACCAATAATCATTTAGTAGACTGTATGTGTGAGTTTCCATTTTTTTTATTTGAAATTTAGGCAAGACCAAAGAAACAAAACAAACCCCAGCAGAATTTTCAAGGGTTTTTGGTACAGAATCAGTTTCAGCAATTTACACATGGGTGTAAGCAGAGTTTCAATCGTTTTCTCTCTTAACTGCATATTTTCTATTCCCCTTCTACCCTACCACCCCACTGTTCACATACACTTTTTTTTTTTTTAATTAAAGTTCTTTAAGGATTAACATGTTTTGGGAGGACATTCTTGAGTTTCTTTTCGGTACTGATCTAAATTAATGCTGCTGTAATTGGATTAGTACTGAAACTCAAATAGAACCTCCACCTTTAAAATTAGACCAATTCAATCCCGTTGTTCTCTTCTCTCTGGCCATTCTCCAGGCCCAATTCTGGAATGTTTGGATTCTCCTCTTTGTGGCCTTGCTCTCCTATTCACCAGCATGTTTCCCTGTGCACCACTTCCCCCTGCACCGTTGTTAGAACTTATTTATATAGCAAGGCTAGAGAAGAGGTAAGATCAAGCCACACCCTATCTTCAGGTCACCAGCAACATGCACGACTCCTAGCCCAATCTCCTTGTGGTGAGAGATGAAATCCTGGTGTAATGCCGACAAATCACAGTCGGCAGCAACCGGGAGCAAACCTGGGACCCCTGGAGTTTAATGCGTGAGCTTCTACTGCATGTGTGGGGAACCTCTGGCCCACAAACTGGATTCAGCCCGCTGCTTAATTTAATCCAGCCCACAGCAAGTCTCCATGCCACGGGCCAGAAGCCCCGAGCCTTGGCATCACTCCTCCCCTGGCAGTTTCTGGGCAGATTGGCGATCAGGGAAGCTCTGCACACTGCCTCAGCCCCCAGCGCTGGCTCTGCAGCTCCCACTGGCTGGGAACCACAGCCAATGGGAGCTGTGGGGGTGGCGCCTGCAGGTGCAAACAGCACGTACTGCATAGACACCTGGCTGCGCCTCTGCCTAGGGGCCGGACGTGCTAGCTGCTTCCAAGAGCAGCGCAGGGCCATGGCAGGCAGGGAGTCTACCTTATCCCCAGTGCGCTGCCGCCCGGGATCTGCCTCAGGTAAGTGCCACACGGCCAGAGTCTGCACCTCGCACCCACTGCTGCACCCTAACTCCCTCCCAGACCCAGCACCCCTGCCCGCACAGAAACCCCCAGACTTGACCCGGCTCCTGCACCCAAACTCCCCCCCACTTGCACCCCAACCCTCTGCCCCTGGTCAGAACTCCCTCCCACACCCAAACTCCTCATCCCTAACCCCATCCCAGAGCCTGCACCCCCAGCCAGAACCCTCACCTCCTCCTGCATGCCAAACCTCTCATTTCTGGCCCCACCCTGGAGCCCAGGGGAAGCCCCGAGAATCTGCATCTCCCTGCGGGGCTAGAACTGTAAATGCTGTCTTACCCCAATCTCACTACATTCCTTTGTCCCTGCCCCTTTTCCACCTCCCAACCCCCCAAAGTCAATTTTTTGTGTCTTCCTCATTCAAAATCAGGCTGCTGCTTCCTCCTCCATGCTGCCTGGATGTCACTAGGAGGGTCATTGAGAACACAGGAGAGACAGGCTCTCTGCTCTCCACTCTGGTGCCTGGCCCTACCAGTCTTTTTTCTCTCTAAAGTCCTTCTGAGCTCCTGTAGCCCTGGATTGGAGCATACTCAGTGGCCTTGTGAGGGGGTGGCACATGTGCAATCTGGCACTAGGAGCTGAGAGAGGATGGCATATGCTCAGCAAGAAGGGACTCTTTGGAGATTTTAGCTGCTAAAAATCTAAGGCGTCTATACTGAGCATGTGCAAACTGCTATATTTCAGAGGCTTACAACCTGGCCAAATTTGGGTGGATTTTCATAGGGACAGCAAAAGGCACATCCTTGATACAAAAACCACACCTGCCAAATTCCAGGTCACTATTCCAGAGCATGGGCTGTTAGAGCTTCCCAATTCACCCTTATTTTTAACAAAGTATTTTCCCCTAACCTCCTTCTCATAAATGGAGAGACCGGGGCGGGCAAACTTTTTGGCCTGAGGGCCGCATCAGGTTTTGGAAATTGTATGGAGGGCTGGTTAGGGGAGGCTATGCCTCCCCAAACAGCCAGGCATGGCCCAGCCTACACCCCCTATCCGACCTCCCCCCCCCCCCCCCCCACTTCTTGCCCCCTGACAGCCCCCGTGGGACTCCTGCCCCATTCAACCCCCCCATGTGCGCTGATGGCCCCACCCTCCGGGACCCTTGCCCCATCCAACCCCTGGTTTCCTGTCCCCTGACCGCCCCGAGAACCCCCGCCCCGACTGTCCCATCCAACCCTCCTCTCATTCCTGATTGCCCCCCCCCAGGACCCCTGCCCCCATCCAACCACCCCTTCTCCCTGACCACTCCCAGAACCCCCGCCTGTCCCCCATCGCCCCATCCAACCCCCCCTTCTCCTTCCTGACTGTCCCCCTGGGATCCCTACCCCCATTCAACCCCCGTTCCCCGCCCTCTATCCACACCCCCGACCACTCCCCCCTGAACTCCCCTGCCCTCTATCCAATGTCCCTGCTCCCTGTCCCCTTACTCCGCTGCCTAGAGCGCCAGTGGCTAGTGGTATTACAGACGTGCCGCCCAGAGCACCAGGACAGGCAGCCGCGCTGCCTAGCTGGAGCCAGCCACACCACAGCACAACACAGAGCACTGGGTCAGACCGTGGCTTTGCAGTTGCGCTGTCCTAGGAGCTCACCACCCAGAGCACTGCGCCGGCGGCACAGTGAGCTGAGGCTGTGGGGGAGGGGGAACAGCAGAGGAGGGGCCGGGGGCTAGCCTCCCAGGCCAGGAACTCAGGGGCTGGGCAGGAGGGTCCCGCGAGCCGTAGTATGCCCACCTCTGGGCTAGATTGTTTAGCTGATTTTTTTAAAAAATAGCTTGAGGAAAATACCCAGCATGGAAAATTTCTGCCTCACTTAAAGTTTGGCAAATTCATAAGCAACTGAAAACAGGATTTTAGAATGAAAAGTATCTGGCAACCTTAAGTGTTGCCAACTCTTGCTACTTCATGTGTGATGGGGTTTTGGAGCCTATTTCATGATGACAGTAGAAGCTCCAACCCCCCTGCAAAGTTCAGCCCTGATTAATGATTTTTTGATCTCTTGAAATTGGCAATAATATTGTGTTTTAAGCACCGCAAAACTAGAATGTGGTCATGAAGAGCACTGAGTGATCACAGTGATGTACTAAGTAGGATTTTGGTCAATTACAACTCTGTGTAAAATTAAGCTGAAGTCCAAGGGAGGAGTAGTCTTTGAAGGCAGATCGCACAGAATACAAACCATGACTCTGACCAGCAAGCAGAGCCATGAGTATGTAGTGAGTGGTGTTGCCCAAATGGGCACAGATTAGAGAAATAATTTCACTAGAGTTCTAATGTTTGTCTGGTAAGGTAATTTTGCACTATGGGATATAGTTTCTGAAGTGCATTAATGTGTTGCACATTAATGTATGCTACATTAAACTTCCCTAGAATAGTTGGGGTGCCCCAACTGGGTCTACACAGATCAATTAATACTCAGCATGTTAATGTACTTTAAATCCTCCTCTTTCCCACATCATATTGCCCCACAGTGTGGACAAGCTTGGAGTATGCAGGTCGGAGTAAATCTCTGAGTGCGTTGAGCTTGGAGGAAAAAAACTTATTTGAATGAAAGAAACAAGAACCGGTTTGATTGCTGCCTATTTTTTAAATGAAAATATAATACACAGATTATGTTCATTCAATCGTCATGCTACAAACTCTCTGGGGTCACACAGTTGCTGGAAAAATCACTTTGTTCTCAAAGTTTTATGAAGCATGAATTTTGGGGGCACGGGTACCACTTTTGTTAGTCTGGGGAGGAGCTTGTGTATTGTGTATTTAAATTTCTTCCTAGGTTCCTTAGTAGTAGATAATGAGAGATTAAAGTAGGAGGGGGTCAGTGGGACAAGGTGTGGTTTGTGTGTGTATTAAGTCTCCCTAATAGAGTAGCAGAAAGCAAGCCTATAACAAAGTGCAGAACTGCGGGCTACTCTTTGTTTGGTAGTAGTACAGGCAGGACTTGTAGTGCTGCCAGATAGGGCTGTAGCAACCTCTTTCAGGTTGTACCTACCTTCCTTGATTAAAAATGTATACTGCAGTTATTTTAGTGAGGGCAGACCTCTGTTAAAGGCTGTGTTCAGACCACTTCTGTTGAGAGATCAGGGTCTTGTGAAGTTCCCTGGTTTGGTTCAGATTAAAAAAAAAAAATACAGCATCACCACTTACATTACAGAGGCATCCGTAACGTACACCTCTACCCCGATATAATGCGACCAGATATAACACTAATTTGGATACGCCGTGGTAAAGCAGTGCTCCGGGGGGGCAGGGCTGCCCACTCCGGTGGATCAAAGCAAATTTGATATAACACGGTTTCACTTATAACAGTAAGATTTGTTGGCTCCCGAGGACAGCATTATATCAAGGTAGAAGTGTACTAGGTCCTTTTCAAATAAAGAGAAAGATAAATTCCCTTCCATAAAACATCTGTGGTTATTTCTACTTCCAGATGTAAGCAAGGAGCTCAGAGGTATATAAAATGATTAAAATGGGAGTTTACGTTATTTCATATGGCAAAAACAGGTTCTGCGATGTTTTGTATTTTATTCAGACTGAGTCATCAGGTCTTCAGTTATACACATTCATTGTCCTTTGCTGGATCAGTGAACACTGCCCATTGTGATTTAATATCAGACAAAGGTTACATTGCAGCATGAAGCTCAATACGGGGGGTGAAGGGGCGGGAACCACTAGTCAAGGGGCTTCTACATTTGAGACTTCTACATTTGTTCAAGAAGAAGAGGTTACTCACTTGTGCAGTAACTGACGTTCTTCAAAATGAGTGTCCTTGTGGGTGCTCCACTCCAGGTGTTGGTGCGCTCCACGCCTTCACTCGGTGATTTTTACAGCCGTACTCGCACAGACCGCACATGCGTGGTGCCTGCCTCACGTGCCGACTGTGCCTCAATAACGCACGGGTGGCCCAGGCTCCTCAGTTCCTTCTCTACAATGGAGACCGCTCCAAACTCTGAAGTAGAGGGGAGGTGGGTGGGAAGCGGATCACCAACGGGGACACTAATCTCGGAGAACGTCAGTTACTGCACAGGTGAGTAACCTCCTCTTCTTCTGAGAGATGTCCCTGTGCGTGCTCCACTCCAGGAGACTGAAAAGACACTTAAGGAGGTAGGAACTTCAGATCTGGTAAGAAAGCCATAGACAGCAAGCTCAGCCCATTCGAACATCAGTCAGGGGTCCTTAAGTAAGAACATAATGTTTAAGCAAAGATATGCTCTGAAACCCAGGTGGCGGCTTTGCAAATATCTGTGAGGGGAACGTTACATAAGAATGCCACAGATCTGGTGGAACGTGCTCCAACAGAAGTTGGAGGATTCATCTTTAGTTAGTAGCATAAGTGGATGCAGTCTGCTATCCAATTGGATATTCTCTGGGTAAAGATGGATTTGCCTTGGGATCATTCTGCAATTGAAATGGTAAGTTTAGGGGAAGCTCTAAAGGGCTTAGTCCTATCCAAATAAAAGGACAATGCTCTGTGCACATCAAGTGGGTGCACTGCTGATTTGATAGTGTTTGCATATGGTTTAGGATAGAAGGTTGGTAGATGGATAGATTCGTTGAGGTGAAAGAAGGAATGCACTTTTGAGAGAAATTTAGGATGCGTTTGGAGCGTGACTTTGTCCTTTTAAAAAAAAAAAAAAAAAAAAAAAAGGTAGTGTATGGTGGGTCAGCCATAAGCTCGCCAAGTTCTCCTATACGTCTGGCAGATGTCATGGCAACTAAAAACAGTTTTCATGGATAGATGTAGGAGGAAGAACGTTGCAAGAGGGTCAAAATGGATGGTGCGTCAAGCATGTGAGGACCAAGTGTAGGTCCCAGGGTTGAGTGGGTGGTCTAATGTCCAGGTATAGTGTCTGGAGGCCTTTGAGGAATCACTTTGTGATGGGGTGGGTGAAGATAGTGTCTCCGGTCTTATTGGGAAACACCATAATTGCTGCTAGATGTATCTTTATGGAGCTAAAGGAGAGCCCAGATTATCTTTTAGAACTTAAATTGTCTAATATTAGTGAAAGAGCAGCAGAAGCAGGTGTGGTTTGCTTGGTGGAGCACCAGTGAGTGAACCTAGTCCATTTATGGAGATAGGTGGTAAGTGTGGATTGTGTTCTATGTAATAGTACTTTTTTGTACCTGTTCAGAGCAGTCGAGTTCCTCATTAGAGAGCCATTGAGGAGCCATGCTTTGAGGTGCAGCATCGTTACGTTGGGGTGGCGTAGTTGACTCCTGCATTACAATAATAGGTTTGGAAGAGGGTGGGAAGTGGAATCGGTGGGCAAACTGACATCCTCGTTACAAAAAATACAAGCGGAGAGGGCCAGGATTGTACTAATAGCCCCTATGTGGCCCAGACAGGCGTGTTACCCATTTGTAATACCCTGTGAAGAAGTGGTATCGGGGGGAATGCATATAGGAAATTGTCGTTCCATTTGATGATGAATGCATCTCCCATCGAGTGCTTTCCTAGGTCTGCTCTGGAACAAAATTCTGGGTATTTTTTGTTGGTCATGACTGCAAAAAGATCCAGTCATGGGAAGCCCCATATTTTGAATATTTTGTGTAGGATGGTATCATTTATCTCCCCTTTGTGATATAGGGGAAAAGATCTCCTGAGCTCATCCACAGTGGTGTTTAGTGAACTAGGTAGGTAGGAGGCTGAAATCTGGATATTGTTTTGGAGGCACCAATTCCAAAGTTTCATAGCCTGCGTGCAGAGCAAGTGGGATTGAGCTCCCCCTTGTCTGTTTATATAAAACATGCAGGTGATGTTGTCGGTCATGATCCTGATGTGTTGGTTCTGGATGTGCAGGAGAAATTGGAGGCAGGCACTGCGGACCGCTTGAAGCTAAAAGATTTGTGTGTAGTGAGGCTTCTGTAGGAGACCAGGGTCCTTGAGTGGCGTGGTGCGCCATGTGTGCTCCCCAGCCCATGAGGGAAGCATCTGTGGTAATTATAACGGAGTTGGACTCCTGCACAAACAGGACTCCTGAGCAGAGGTTGTGTGGAAGAGTCCGTCATGCAAGTCCTTGACTTTGATAGGTATGGATTGAAGTCTGTTTAGGCTATGCACATTCGGTCTGTAGACAGTGGTCATCCAACCCTGCAGGCACCGCATGTAGAGGCATGCATTCTTGACCACAAAAGTGCAAGAGGCCATATGGCCAAGAAGTTGCAGAGAGCGTCCTGGACAGTGACCTGCAGGCTGTTTTGCAACTTGGCAACAAGATTTTTTATGGTGTTTAATCTGTCAGATGTGAGAAATGCAAGTCCAGTTGTGGAATCAAGGTGAGCCTTATGAACTCTAATAGTGGAGTAGGAGTTAATGTAGATTTGTTTTTGTTTATTTGTAGGCCCAGACCCTGGAAACAGTCGATGGTCATCTGTGTGGCTTGGATGGCCTCCCCAAGAGTCTGTGCCTTGAGCAGGCAATCATCCAGGTAAGGAACAATTATGTTCCTTTTTTCCGTAGGTGCACCGTTGCCGCTGTGAGAATCTTGGAAAAGATGTGGGGTGCTGCTGAGAGGCCAAAGGGCACAACCATGTATTGGTTACACCTCTACCCCGATAGAACGCTGTCCTCGGGAGCCAAAAAAAAAATCTTACCACGTTATAGGTGAAACCGCGTTATATTGAACTTGGTTTGATCCGCCGGAGTGCACAGCTCCGCCACCCCGGAGCACTGCTTTACTGCGTTATATCTGAATTTGTGTTATATCAGGTCACGTTCTATCAGGGTAGAGGTGTATTTGAGCCCATAACAAATCTGAGAAACAACCTATGGGCATTCATAGTTACATGAAAATAAGCATCCTGCAGGTTGAGGGCTGAAAACCAATCGCCCTGCTCCAGCGCTGGAATTGTGGGTAACCATTTTGAATTTTTGCTTTTTGACGAACTTGTTGAGTCTCCTGAGGTCACGGATGGGTTGCCATCCCCCACTTTTCCCACCCACGAAAGCTTATAAACTAACAGATGTATTGGAGCATAAGGTGCCACAGGACTCTGTCACTGTATAAACAACTATCTAAAGCAAGAAATAATTGAGCGAGATTGCTGAGCTCCGTCTCAGGCCGGAGACAATAGAGAAGGAACTGAGGAGTCTGGGATGCGCGCACGTGATTGAGGTATAGTCGGCGTGTGAAGCAGGCACTGTGTGTACTGCTGTAAAAATCTCTGAGCGAAGGCAGAGGGGCGCACTAACACCTGGAGTGGAGCACCCACAGGGATATCTCTTGAAGCAGCATCAGTTATTACAGAAGTAGTATCTGTAGTGTGGAAGCAGAGAAAAGAACTGACAGAAGGGAACTGTAATGCATGACGTTTGTTAGCAAGAGTCAGGCTAACTGTAACCCTGATAACGCGAGATTTGTAGAAGCGAGGATTGTGTGAGGCGGGTGAGAAAGAGCTGTGTAAGAAGTTATGATGACCTCAGCATAGATAAAGTGTAGAAGACCTTGGGTAGATAAGGAATAGAAAATAATTGTATGTTGGCAAGAGTCAAAACAACTGAGGAAATGAGATATCAAGATGGCCTATGTATAAACAAAATGCAACTGTTGCTCATTATTGTCTGTAACAAAAGGTATAAATGCTTGCTGTAATTGTTTACCTGTTGAGAGACCTGTTTAGCTCTCTCCCTCTGCACATGTGAGAGTTAATAAACATCTGACTTGCTGTACCAAAACAAATAGTGAGAACTCAGTTTTTCTCCGACAGTAGTGTTGAAAGAGAGGAATACTGTTGGACCTCCTGACAGGCCATTTTCTGGAACAATAGTAATAGTGCATCAAGCTGTCCTCCAGTGACTCAAGAGCATGAGTAACAATCTCAGGGCAGACTATTAAGAAGCAAGAGACACACTCCAAACTAATTGTGAATTGCAGACTTCAATTTCACCAATCATTTATTGAGTGTAAACTCCTCAGGCACTATAACAGCTTAACCATGGAGTCACAGACAGTCCCTTTGGGTACTCTGGTTTACCTTGCCACCCAAGTAAGCTTACCTTTATGAGACCTGGTCCCTCTTGGGTGATTTACATAGTTACAGAGGCTTACAATGCAAAATACTTACATTTTACCTTGTAACCTGGGATATAGATGTTATAAGTGAGATTAATGAATGCAGCAATTTACAAGCATTCAATGAAGTCTAAACATTAAGTACATTTTTATAATTCTAATATCTATTTTAACAATAATGACACACATGAGTCAGATTAATTCCAGCTATGTATTTGTCAGTATCCAAATGAGGCATGGGCACCTGGGCATAAGTTGCAGCTGGTTTGCCAACGTCACATAGTGGCTTTGCAAAAAGGCTGTACAGTAGAATCTCAGAGTTACGAACAGACCGGTTCCAAATGAGGTGTGTGGTTGACTGATGTACACAATCACGCAGTAGCAGAGGGGAAAAAAGGAAATGGAGCAAAGTACTGAGTTAAACGTAAACTACTAAAAAATAAGGGAAAGTTTAAAAAAAGATTTGAAAAAGGGAAGGGAATTGTTTCTGTGCTTGTTTCATTTAAATCAAGATGGTTAAAAGCAGCATTTTTCTTTTGCATACTAAAGTTTCAAAGCTGTATTAAATCAACGTTCAGATGTAAACTTTTGAAAGAGCCACAATAACATTTTGTTCAGAGTTACGAACAACCTCCACTCCTGAGGATTTCGCAACTCTGAGTTTCTACTCTATATTCAATTGTTTCAGCAATGGGAAGAATGCTGAAATTTGAGAGTGGGAATGGGGCAAGGAGTTTTTCAAAATAAGGGACTACCTTAGAATGAAGGCCAACTTTGATAGATGTCATTTAAAGAGATAAATGACACTATCTTAAACATGGTACATAAATTGTCAGCCTGGATGCAACATGACTTTCAAAAGCAATAATTAATTTTAGATATTTAAAGTTACATACACACTTGACTAGTTCTAGTTTTAAAGCAAAATTGTAAACATTGCCATGTAGTAGGCCATATCGAAGTCTATAATGTTAACAGAGCAAGACATTTTGGTATGGTATTTTTCCATTATTTTTTGTCCTAAATGTTAAAGCTATACTTTTAACTTAACTTCAATATATCAGCTGATACTCAATATGCCATTAACATTTTTAACTGTTGAAACAGCTGCTACCAACATTTCCTGATAGATTCTCATAAATATGCTGAAGAAAAATCTCTGCAGCTTTTTATTGTTTTAGAATCCTATTGATTGTTTTATAAATAGCCTCCATTCTCAAAATATGTTTAAAGTTAAAATTAAGCTTTAACATCTCCAAAACTGGTGCCTGGGATTTGCTTCTCAGAAGCAACTTAGTATTTGAGAAAAAGGAAAGGGTGCCACTGGTGTGGAGCACTTTTTTTTTTTAAACCCACTTACACATATTTCTAGAATATCCAGTTATAGAATATATCCTAATTAACCCTTTAAATATATGACTGCAGTCTTTTAAACATATGAACAATGCAAAATAAGAAAATTCTACTTGAGAGTGGTATATCATCATAAAACCCCAGAGTCCTATCTCTGAAACAATACCCGTCTTTCACAGTTAATGTATGTTAATATATTTTGAGGACAATTTGTTTTAAAACATTACTGTGAAAACATTATTAAATATTTTACAGGACTGTCAAAAATATAGCACTATTTTACTTGTCAGAAAGGGAAGATGTGTAAAACACATTTCTGCTCAGCAAACAGACTTACAAATATTTTACAAGATACTGCATATGTTCTGACTGCAATTCACTTGTTTACATTTTATTTTCAAAATATTTACTAAAATATTAAAATATATCTTATTTGATATTCACAACTTTTATCTGTTTTAGTTTAAAAAAAAAAAAAAACCTAAAGTTCCAATAGCATATGAAATAGCAGTTCACAACTTTACCTTAGAATTCCTAATGGCCTGATCCAACATGATAGCAAGTTTCAGGGGGTAGATATTAACTGCACATATTTTTAAGAGGTTTAAAAGTTTATTAAGCATACAAATGCTTTATAATTTCACACAGCCCTTTCTCTGAAGCAAAAGCACTTAGCAGTCCCTCTTTCCTTTACCGTACAAGTTGAATACAACCATTGTTAGTGATCTGGTGCATCAGATTTACCTACAACATGCATGGTTATTTACACACTTAACCAATTACAAGACCACCACCAATGCACATACGGTCTAACAGCCAAACTACAGTACCTTTAGCCGGCTTATCTTTAAGGGCTGGGGTACAAGGGGTAAGAGTTATTGCAGAGGCTGCCAGAATACCTAATACAACAGGATTCGCAAATTACATTTATCAGAGTTTATGCTGAGAAGCAAAACTAAAACCAACATTCCATAGCCTCTTGTCTGAGGAGACAATGAGTGGGATTGAACACACATCACATGAGCAGTCAGCAGCTGAAAGTCATAGGAAAGGTAACTGTTCTCACAACTGAGCTGTAGCATCACCATTGTGAAGTGTTTTATTGACACTATTAAGCAAATTTTTAACTGAGTCGAAAGCTAGTCAACCAACCAGTATTAACCTCTTACCACAATGTAGCTATTTGCAGCCTTAAAAAGCTATCAGGCTAAAACCAAACTCAATTACATGTAACTGATCTGCAGTCTAAAACAGATAGAAGGCATTAAACTACTGCTCTGTTTTCAATGTTTAAAATTAATCCTAAGTGATAAGACTATCCTTCAAGACCAGTTTCTTGTCTTGTATATATTGGAAAAGCGGCAAATGTACCGGTAATCAGCTGTAGGAAGAAGATTATATCCACACATTTGCAAACATGCCCAACGTGCACTTCTTTCTAGATCACCATCTTCATTTTAAAGAACGAGGAGTACTTGTGGCACCTTAGAGACTAACAAATTTATTTGAACATAAGCTTTCGTGGGCTAAAGCCCGCTTCATCAGATGCATGCAGTGGAAAATACAATAGGAAGATATACACACACATTATATATTACACACACACACACACACACACACACAAAATGGGTGTTGCCAAACCAACTCTAATGAGACTAATCGATTAAGGTGGGTTATCAGCAGGAGAAAAACAACTAACACGGCTACCACTCTGAAACCGATCTTCATTTTGGTTACTTACAGTTCTATTGGGAAGCGTTGTTGCCTAGCTGTTGGGTGCTGGCCTGGGATTTGAGAAATATCTGTGCCTCTTGCAATGGCCTGCTGTGTGACCCTGGCCAAATCACTTCATCTTTGTGCCTCAGTTTCCCTATCTGCATAAAATGGAGAGGATACTTACTTCCTCTGTAAAGTGCTTTGAAATCTATAGATGAAAAACAGATGAGAGACAGGTATCCTGACAGTTCTGAACCTCTGTTGCATGCGGAGTACATACCCTACACAGAAAGGCAGTTTTAGAAGACAGAATCTCTATTTCCATTTAATTATTCAGGGTGGGATTTTCAAAAGTGCTCAGCATTGACCTAACTCTGCCCTCACTGAAGTCAGTGGTAAAACTCCCATTGGCATCCATATGAGCAGTTAGGACATTACTGAGGGCTTATAGAAAATTGCATCCTGAACAGCCCCCCAAAATTGAGGATTTTTAAGAGCTTAAATTCATCCAAGCCGAACAGAACACTAGTTATGCACTCATCTCCTCTTGAGAGCTGGAAGCTGCCATGCTTGTATTTCTGTAATCACTAGCTAGCAAAACTGTGCCACAGTACAACAGACTTCCTGTTGAGGAGTCTTGGACTGGAATGGCTGGAAAGTGCAGATCAGGAATTAAGGACATTCAGAGAGCTTAAAATGGCCTGTTTTATAATATAAACCAATTTCAGTTTCCCCATCTCACATTTAAAGACTGCATGGGTTTGTTTGACAGTTTGTTCTTTTACTCATCCAATAGCTTGGTTTTGGAAGCCTAACAATAAACAATCCTCAGGCCCATCAGTTTTGTCCTCCATTTTGGAAGTGTTCTGCTGAGATTCTAGGATATGTTAACGCCATCTTCTGGGTCTCAGTACATCTTGCTTTGCCTGCATATAATCACCAAAGTCTTCCTAAACTTGCTACTGCCATTAGCAATTACCATAACAGGCAACCCCAAGTGGAGGGCCTTGGATTGTAAACTCTCTGAGACAAGGACAGTGCCACATTTGCCTATAATGAGCTTTGTGTTGTTCGCCTTACACAGTATTTGTTTTCTTCTGTTCTCTAGGTGTTTTTTTTTTTTTTTAAATTGCCACATCAAATTACAATGCACTTCTATTTTTAAAAATAGTTTGCATTTTGTTTGGTTTGGTTTTTCAAGTAGTCCATCAAATATTTTTCCTAGTTTAATTAATTTTAAGGCAGATTTACACATTCGATGTGTTGTTCACACAGCAACCCTGATTCTGCTCCAGTAGTTTTGGCACATCCACAAAGCACCCCTTACAAATGATTGATGTACTTGTGCATTCTCGGACTCATGAAGTACCAATCTCCAAGTACTTACACCAGCACTTATGCAAGAAGAAGTGTATTGGCAGTTTACAAATTAAAGGGATGATGCGCTAAAGAGAACAGCTCAACTGATGCAGGTATAATTTTTGTGGCTGTCAGCTCCATAATTGGCTAAAATTGTAGACTGCATTGGTTCAGTTGGACCCAAGGTTAAACAGAATCCCAGGTATTGCAAACTAGTGTGAGACCAACACATCAAAATCCCCCACACAAAGAGTCACAGCATTTCAGTGCAAGAAAAAAAAAAAAAAAAAAAAAAAAAAAAAGGATGTACAGATGTTGCAAGTTCAAGTTATTCCAAGCATGTTTATTTTGGCCCCAGTATGAACAGGATTTCAGAATGATGCAAAGTTGTGGTTAACATCCTCTGAAAAGGTTTTAAAATCATAGTGAATACAGAACTGTACAGACTTGGAGTAAAAGAATGAGTTAAGATCTGCAGCGGAGGCTAGGGACCAGAGTTAAACGCAAGTTTGAGTCTCAGGGCTATTTACATCCGCATAAGGCAACTGAGGTTGATGCAACTTACATGTCAAGTTATACCACCTTCTGGCTCCTTCACACTAACTCAGAGTCCCTTACATATTAGCAGAATTGATATAAGCAAGCCTAAAGAAATTTAAAGGGATAGATAGTTCAGTGGTTTGAGCATTGGCCTGCTAAACCCAGGGTTGTGAGTTCAATCTTTGAGGGGGCCAATCAGTACTTGGCCCTGCTAGTGAAGGCAGGGGGCTGGACTCAATGAGGTTTCAAGGTGCCTTCCAGTTCTAGGAGATAGGATATCTCCATTAATTTATTTATTATTTTATTTTTATTTATTTTAAATTAGTATAAATCCAAATTATACACCACTTCTAGATTTGGCCCAGAGATTGCAGCTGCTTTTCTATTGTTTGGGTGCAGTGTACCAGAATCTGCATTTGAAAAAGAAAGCAATACTACAGTGATTCAATTTAGTCAGGTAAGTAAGTATACGAATGACCATCACAACGTAAAGGGATATTTTGTACAGTTTTGCAATGCAAGTTAGTAAAATTATTCACAAACAATGGAAGTTCCCCACAAGTTTTATAGGTTGTTTCCCCATCATGTTTCTCCTACTTCTATCCAAGCACAATAAATATCAGATGAACAGGAACTTCATCTCTCTTTGGAGTCTATATTTTCTGGATCACCAAGTTGTTCCCTACATAGCTTAAGATCCATAACATTAACGATGCCACCATGGCAACTGTATTTGTCACTCCCTATATGTTTGGTTAAAGCACCCTATCCCAACCCACCATGTGAATACAATATCTTGTATTTTCAAGTTCTAGTGTTTTCATTCCTTCTTTCATATATATATTTCCTGTTACTAGTAAACATGCTGTTTATCTGCTTAAAGAATTATTCTAATCACCAGACTCTTAGCACTTACTCATCTTCTAAACACTTGTCTCTCAACATTCGTAGTTCCAATGGAAAGGATCTCAGTTCCACTTTCCAGAGAGTTTAAAATCAACATTTAAGTGTCAGGATCATTTGTTTTTTAAATTTACACCTTATGGAGAAATAAAATCTGCTTGTCTATTAGTAGATAGACCTCAGATTCAGTTTAACATAGTCTGCACAGAGTATACTGAAGCTAAAAGAAACCTGCTTTAGGAAGTCATGTTTTGTATGATTTATTTTTTGCCTTTGATAGTTTTAAAAGAGATCTGATCTCAGTGTCCAAAGATAAGGTCAGACATTATTCAAGGCCAGGTTAATTCTGGTATTCCTTTCAATGTACAGCCTTCAATTATTTAACAGAGACAGATTTTGTCTTAAAGTGAAATTGCTAAGCCTCAGGCATGAGGAGGGATAGACTCACACTTCAACTTTCTCAATAGTAGGTTAGTACTCTGGAGAAGAAATTAAAGAGCGATTTCCCCCTTGTAACAGAGTCTAGTTCTAGTTGCTACTATTAGTCCATTACAGTATTCAGTTCTGTTAGAAGGAAAGATGCTTTATAGCCAGCATTTCTCCTATGAGTTCTGGAATGCACTGGGAAGCTACGTCAGTAATGGCTGTAAAGTTCTAACTTGCTCATAATATATGAGAAATGTCTGCTGAGACATTACAATATGAGTGCTTCCAATACATATCAAAGAAAGTAGAGATTATATCAAGGGTGTGTGTGTGTGTGTGTGTGTGTAGTAATGGAGATCTCTAATGTTTAAAAAAAGGGTGAGGCTTACATGTATCAAGCAAATTCTTGAAACATGTTAAAGGAAAGAATTTTACAATATGTTGTGGGGTTGAGTCCTCCAATGTGAACGATGTTACCTTTTGAGGATTGTGCAGTGTTGGATTATGTCCTAAGGGAGGCAGTTACTGCCAAGAAGTTGAATAATCATTATACCTTCAAATAAAAGTGACTTGAAAACATGTTTTGTGAGACATTTAAGTCTTCTCATGTGGCACAGAGGTGTGGCTCCATCATATCTAGAGGCTGAAAACAGTCTCATGCCCTTTCTTCTTCAGAGTAACATAAGAGATTGAATCCTGCATCTTTCTGAATTTATCCTCTGTTAGAAGGCTTTTTTCCCCTTCTCTCTCCCGTTTATTTTCACTTCCATTGTCTCAGTATCTGAGTAACAGTCAATTTGTTCTTGGCTATGTTGATGTTCTAAATCCATGGCATAGGGAAGAGAAAAAAGTCTCCACTGCTATTTTCCCTGGCTGTGCACTTACCAACATACCATCTATTGTGATACACAGCTTTATCCCTTGAGCCCAGGTATCCTATGGATATTGTTAGTAGTGAAAACAGAGGATACCTGTCCAAAGCATGGTGTAGGTTAAGCATCACTAAATAATCCTCTTATGAAACAGCTAGTATCTTCATCAAGGATTTATGTACAAGTTGCCAGAGAGCAATACTATGCACATACTTGTTCACACAGTCTTTGGTATTGAATGATGTATTGACCCTAGGAAATAAGATTTCTTCTTATGCAGGAAAGAGTATCCTTGGATGAAAATGCCACACTATCTAACCATTAGACACTTTTGGGCCTGTGTCTAAGCAGTTTTTTAGAACTAGTAACTGATTTTATGCTTACTAAAAACAAGGTGGGGGAGGGAAGGAAATATCAAGTTGAGTTCATTGATTCTTGTAGAATTTCACATTCTGCCCATGTAGTGGGCAGGAAAGTCCATCCTATTGTAAAGCCAGACAGATTGCAGAAAGTACTAGGAGGTTCTCTGCTGCAGGCCTAGGGAGCAAAAGACATAGAAGGCCTAGAAACAGCCAGAGAGCCACGGAGGTGTGAAGCAACAGGCAGGAATAGAGGGTACCCTGTACAGCTACAGGACCTTGCTACAGGGTCTCTGAAGTGAAACCCAGAGCAGAGGAAGGGCCTGGGTTCCCCTACAAGGTCACAGAAGAAGGTGGTGTGAAAACCCCTAAGAGGGACAGAAAGACTAGTGAGCATGGAGTTGGGTTGTAGGCCCAGCATGAGGTTGGTGGACGCTGGTTTGCTGGGCTTGTTGCTTACTCATCAGGGACAGGGAGGGGATGAACTGTATGATTTGGCTGGAGTGCTAAACCATTCATAAGCACTAGAATTAGTGCATCTAAGCAAGGGAGACTGAAGTGCCTTGAACTACAGGATGACTGGGGAAAGACTGCAAGTCACAATGGAGAAACTGATGAGCTGCATGACTGGAAGCTGAACAAACTAAGATGATCTTGTCACAGGCCCATAGAAGTGGAAGGAATTGATTTGCTTCCCTCTGGAGACTTTGGGTCTGTAAGCATCTACATTTTTTCATTTCTAAACTAGACTGTTAGCGTTTCATAATAATGTATGGGTCACATTTATTCCTAAAAGCTGTTTGAAAGTGCTACTTTAAATATAGGAGCACCTAGTCTCTCTCTCTCCAGACTTTCATGCTGGACCATCTTAAATTCTGTGACATACCCAGGCTGGGAAAGAGAACATGGTGACTACATTTATTATGAATACAACATTGCCCAACCATTGCTAGAATCTTTTGGCTTATTTCCGTTTCTGTTTTGAGATACACCAACAGAGGCTGATAGGTTGCATGTGGTTGTGGTAAACATGTTTGGATGCTAATAGCCGTGAAGGATTATCACCTTGAAAAGAATCTTTAAGGTACATCTAAACTATAAGCTGACAGACACACGCTAGCTCTGCTCAAGCTAGCGCGCTAAAAGTAGCGGTGCGGATGGATATTGTGGGAGGTGGTGACATGGGCTATCTTCCAAGTACAATCCCCCTAAGTCCATACTAGGGTTGCTAGCCTGAGCTGCTGCCCCTGCTGCAACATCTACACTGCTACTTTTCACACACTAGTTCAAGTGGAGTTAGCATGTGTCTGTCCATCTGGGCTGGGAGGCTTGCTCCCAGCTGCAGTGCTGACATACCTTTAATTCTCCACAGAGGGAATTTTTTTTTTTTTTTTTTTTTTTTAAGTGAAAGAAGAAAAAACACACACACATTGAGGCAGATTACTGTTAAAAATTTTAGCTCTTTTTTGTTACTTTAAGTCAATCTGATGGTCAACTCAGGAAATATTAAATGTAACAGAGCATGCAATATATATTTCACAGCATTTATTCTTTATATAATTAGTGATATTTCATTAGTGTATCTAAGTTGTATTTAAACTGTAAGCTCCTCAGGGTAGGTATTGCATCTTCCTGTCTTGCCCAGCACAGGACAATACTAAATAATAATTCCGGTTTGTTGTTTGAGCCTCCTCTCCTCATTGCCTTCAGGAGTTATGTTACTTTTGGAGGAGTGGATTTATCTTTGTTCTCAGAACTGTTCTTTGAAAAAAAACAGTTTTTTCCAGGAGTGGGAAAGTTTATCTTTAGGACATTTGCATTCTAAGTGTTTTAGTCTGAGATTTTCAAAGGCGCTGGTGGGCAACCTGCAGCCAGTCAGGGTAATCCACTGGTGGGCCGTGAGACAGTTTGTTTACATTGACCGTCCGCATGCATGGCCACCTGGAGCTCCCAGTGGCCGCGGTTCGCCATTCCCAGCCAATGGGCGCTGAGGCTATCTACTTGCAGAGCAGCACAGGTCATCAACCCCCCCTCTTAGTGCTCTCATCACTACAAGAACACTCCATCAGATATAGGATTATGCTTAAGATCCTGGTCTGGATCTTCAAAGCTTGCAATGAGCTGGACACTCATCACCTCAGAGACTGCTTCCCACCCACGACCGAGACTTATCCGTTGAGGTAGGTTCATTGTCCCTGAGAAGTGAAATGCACTCCTCTGGAACAGCAGGCTTACCTACAAAACAAGAGGGTGACACTAGTTAGAGGCAACCTTCTCAGCAGCTGGCCCTTTGTTGCAAGGCCTTAGCTAAGGTAGTTTGCATGCCTTTTTGGGGAAGTGAAACCCAGACTCTGCATTTCCTTCCTTTTTAATATTCACTGGTTTCACTTTTTTCCCTTTCCATTCAAGCAAGCTGAGGCAGCAGCGCTCAGGACGGGAGTCTATCTTTCGCACACGAAAACACCAGTATTTGACATATTTCCTTTCAAGTTCCAATACCACAATGCAGAAACAGTGGAGTTAAGGTTGCCAGGTTTCTGGTTTTCGACCTGAACATCCAGTTGAAAAGAGACCCCGGCAGCTCTAGTCAACAACACTGACCAAGCCATTAAAAGTCTGGTTTGCGCAGGGCTGGCAGGCTCCCTACCTGGCTCCGTGCAGCTCCCCAGAAGCGGCAACATACTCCTCAGCTCCTAGGCGGAGGGATGGCCCGGGGGTGGCGGGGGGCGGAGGGGGAGAGAGAAGGGGCTCCACAACACTGCCCCTGCCCCAAGCACCAGCTCCGCCGCTCCCATTGGCCAAGAACCGTGGCCAATTGGAGCTGAGGGGGCAGCACGTGCGGGCATGTGCAGCATATACTGCCCTGGCTGCCCCTCCCACTAGGAGGGGGAGGGACGTGTTGTCACTTCCAGGAGCCGCCTTGAGTAAGTGCTGCCTGGCGCCTGCACCCCACCCTGAACCCAAACCCCCTGCTCCAGCCCTGAGCCCCCTTCTGCACCCAACCCCCTTTCTGGAGCCTGCACCCTTCACCCCCTCCTGCACCCCAACCCCCAGCCTGAGCCCAGAGCCCCCACACCCAAATTCCACCCCAGACTCCACACCCACTCCTACACCCCAACCCTCTACCCCTGCCCTGAGCCCCCTTCTGCACCCCAAACCGCTCAGCCCCAGCCTCACCCCAGAACTTGCACCCCCCAGCCAGAATCCTCACACACACCCCCACACCCCCCCCAGCCCGGTGAAAATGAGCAAGCGAGGGAGGGTGGGAGAGAGAAATGGAGTGAACAAGGGCAGGGTCTCAGACAAGGGGCAGGGCAGGGGTGTTCAGTTTGTGAGATTAGAAAAGTTGGCAATCCTAAGTGGAGTCCTTGCACTGGCCCCTTCCTCTCCACAGCTTTGTTTCCCTCTGGTCCTCTTCATGCCTCCTATTTCCCCCATACCTCCCAGAAGTCTTGTACACAGCCTGCTGCCCCCACACCACACATCCATGCCTACAACTACATCAAGGAACAGAAATATATTAGGTCACACTACGAGTGCATAGCTCAACGTAACATTAGCTATGGAGCTGCTACAAATGCCTCCAGAATATTTCAGTGACCTAGACTAGATTGCTGGCACTCACATTCCCTGCTAGTTACTAAGTGATATTTTAACTTCTGATAGGTATCTTTACTGTAAAGCCATTACTTACCTGCTCCAAGGAGGACTTTGATACCTGTGAAATAATGCAGTTCACAAGTCTTATGAGAACAGTAATATACCCTGGCAACCCCACCTTGAATTTTAAATTGCTTGTCTTTTTCTGTAATTTCATATAAACCTTATGGATAATCAGCATATGAAAGGGCATTGAATCCACTATAGCAAGATCCTAAATATTCTCCATCAAATTTTTTTTTCTTTTAGGTAAGGTTGAGCTCTATATTTTAACTAGAAATTTCCTTGTTTGTACTGTTCAAAAAGTTAGAGTTTTTGTGGGCTTTCCTCCCCTATTACGTTTTTATTCAGTTCTAACTTTAGTTTAAAAGGTTGCTTCAACTCCAAATCAAAATGAATTTTGTGGTGTTCCATATTTTAAATAGCAGTAAATTAAAGAGATGTAACATTCCCTAGAGAGCTGAGGCCACTCCTAAATCAAGTGACAATTTCACTGTTAAACTCTAAAAAAAGTGTCTTTCAAATTGGAATTATTACCATTCAAGTTTGAATTGAGTCATTTATTTGATCCATATTTTGTCTTCCAGGTTTCAGATGGCCATGAGATCACCTACTGTACCTGACCCTCTATCCTGGATATGGAACTACATCCCCTTGAACTGGCATCATTAAAAGATCCACTGCTTACAATGGGACTATTTAGATTTTTATTATGTTTAAAAGAAACCTCACTTGCACTATTTATGTCTTAACAAAGCTGAAAGCATTATGATATACAGATGACACGAGTAAACTGAACAATAAAGCTAACAATTTTGTTATATACAGCATTTCATAAATAATTTCAAAAGTCTATTTCATTTCCTTTTGGGCTGGACTTCAGCCTGCTGAGAACAAGAAGTCTTTACTACTCTTATTAAATATTTACCATATGGTTGTTCTGGCAGCCTCACTGAAACACTGCATAGAAATATTATAAGTTAGAAATAGATGTAAGAACTACATTTAGATGGTAAGATAGTGGCAAATGGTCTGGATAATAGCCAAAAAATGCAAAGTGAAAGTCAACATTCTGGCTTTCACTAAAAATATTGTCCCAGACAAAGACACCATAAAAAGAAGCTTAAAGTTAAAATATAACTCTTCCTTTGAAGTCACTTTGTGTCAAACATAAAAATATACTGTTCGACACTTGCAGAAGAAAATAAAGGAAAATCTTTCAGTGACATAAAAATGCAGTAGACCACTAGCTTTCTCTGACAGAGTTTGGAACTATCACACCCAATGAAACTTTAAAAGCAACAACAAATATTTACATTACTACTTGAGAAAAAGATAAATACCTCACTTTGCTGGTGAGAGCCACAGAAGAACAGCTATGCCCACTGTTAATGGGAATCTTTAACACCTTCAAAGAAGCTCACACACCAACCCACTGAAACACACAATACTCTCTGATTCTCCAAGAGACAAATACCATATATACAAAGTCTCACCAACTTTGACCTTGTCTCCAACCTCGTATTTCTAGGCAAAGTCACTGAGAAAGTTCTAATATGTGAAATCTGATATTTTAAATGCCTCATAATTGAGCTTCAGATCAGCACATAGGTAGTGCAGCTAGCATTAACATACAATGACCTCATGGCAAGGGATGGACACTATCTCAATGCCCAGAGTAGTCAACCTGCCTGCAACTTTTAACCCAGGTTGACCAAACTATTGCTGACCAGCCTACATGACAGAGGGAGTAGAGAGGGCAGCAAATGCGTGCCTTGTTTCCAGTACGATTTTGTCTAGCTTCAACTTTCAGTCATTGGGTCATATTATACCTTTCTCTGCTAGACTGAAGAGTCCATTACTAAATATTTGTTCCCCATATAGGTATGTACAGACTGTAATCAAGTCATCCCTTTTCTGTCTCTGTGTTAAACTAAGTGGATTGAGCTCCTTAAGTCTACACTACAAGGCATTTTTTTCTAATACTTTACTTATTCCCATAGGTCTTCTTTGAACCCTCTCCAATGGATCAACATCTTTCAAACTGTGGGCACCAGAACTGGACACCGAATTCCAGCAGCTGTTGTACCACTTCCAAATATAGAGGTAAAATAACCTCTCTACTTCTACGCAAGATTCGCATTAGCCCTCTTAACCACAGCATCGCACTGGGAGCTCATATTCAGCTGATTATTCACCATGACCCCCAAATCCCCTTTTAGAGTCACTACTTCCCAGGACAGAGTTACCCCATCCTGCAAGAATGGCCTGCATTCTTTGTTTCTTGCTGTATACATTTAGCTTTATTAAACTTCATAGTTTGCTTGAGGCCAGCTTACCAAACAGTCCAGTTTGCTCTGTATCAGCAACCTCAGTGTAAAAATACATGCTCTCAAAACACATACCCCAACCTGATCTTCCAACATCCCCCAGAAGAACAAAGAGCAGAATCCTTTATTACATGCATTACGGAGTTACTATTCAAGACTAATTTACCTATGCAGCACTTATACTGAAGGAGCTATAGAAAACCATTAGATTAGATTTTTGACACATTACAATCTACCAAGAAGGTGGCACTGAGATTACTAATACTATATCACACGACACGTGTATCAACAGCTTTTCACAATTTAATCTAAAAATGAATCCAGGAATAAAAGCAATCATTGGCCATGGGAGTTAACAGTATCCAGAGAAGTGGTGAACTCTTTCAGAAACAGAAGTCAGCCCAACCCTCCTCCACATTGTTGGATTAATTTTATTAAAAGGCTCCTGCAAGTGTCAATTTACCACATCACAGCAGAATAGAAAAATATTTGTTATGGCAGAAAACATGTCAAGGTCTTTCAGCAACACCAGCTCACAGATCTCAGAAAGGTAGGTCACCTGGTCCCAACAGCATGGGTGTCAAATCCCAAGGTATGTCTCAGCCAAGAGCCTTATCCATTTATGGGAAAAATCCTTCTTCACATTACATCCTCTGCTACCTTGTAACAAAAGCAAGAGGCTCTACCTTAAAAATTCCTTCTAGAAACAGTACAAGATTATATAAGGTAGTTTGAAGCCAGTTCGACTAGTCTGAACCCAGTTCAACTGACTCATGCCTCCAAGTACTCACTTCCAAAATTGCACAGTCTTTTCTAAAATCTAATGACTCAATACAAACATGTCTCAGGACTGTTTGGGCAAGTCCATGGCCAGTCTGGGCTGGAACTTGCATACCAATTAGTTATATATAGTACAATTAACAGCCTGTACAACTTGAAATTTAACTGTCAAATATTTTTATTCCTATTTCCATAAAAGAAACAAGTGAAAATCCTATATATGGTTTGTATTATTCCTGACCATCTCCACAGAGTCAACTCTGCTTGCTCTCCTCAAACTGCTAAGAAAACTGCAGTCATGTCAATTCAATAAAAACACTTGGAATAGTGGAGCCCAGATTCATTTTCAGATCATAGGCCCAGTACCTTATAAAAGATCACACAGGTGTTCATCTGCCACCAACACCCAAGAGTTTTCTATGAGAAGTGTTGCCTTCTTTTCCTTGTAACCAGAGCTGAGATTGGGTTTGGAGGTGTAAAATGAATGGGGTGAGAATAAGTGAAGATTTATGTCATGTGTGAAGTGCTTGCATCCCCTATTTGTTCACTTCCATCCTTTTTAGGGTGATTTTCTACATTTCCCCGTATTTCCTAATAAGTTTTTTATGGTTAGTCTGTCCCTGTGTCATTTACCTAACTGATGTTTCTGTATTTAGAAGCAGCAGCAATAATCTCAGGGTAAAACAGGTGATTCAGTGTAAAACTAAAGTAGTTTTCATAGTGTAAAGATCTATACACAAATCACTGCCACAATAAAAGGCCCACAATCTTCAGGCATGGGACTGAGAGAGCCACCAAGTAGTAGAGTCACTGGTAATTTTTATGACCTTTTATATTCTGTATGGCTATAACAGAGCACATATTTTGCAAATTATTAAAAGTATTTTGCTTCTCTCGACCCAGAGTCAGTTTTAAATACCTCTCAGGATCTTTTATCATCATCGTTTGGCCAGATGATAAAACAAGACGTCTTCTGAAGAGGCAGGAGGGATCATTTTCTTTTTAATTTAATGGGAAGTAGGACCCAACTGTTTTTATTAAAACAGATTGAAAGGGGCATAAATATCTTTGGGTTTCTTGTGTAGCATCGTGAACAGCTCAAATATCACTCTCAGAAGTTTGATGGGTCAAGGGAAAGCCACTAAAGATATTGTTACTTGTCTATATATAGTGGCTTTTTCTTGACCCATCAAACTTGAGCGATATTGGGCGTTTCTCCACCCAGCCGCATTACCAGACTGTTGTCAAGGGTGGGGACAAGTATCAGGGGGTAGCCGTGTTAGTCTGTATCTACAAAAACAACAAAGAGTCTGGTGGCACCTTAAAGACTAACAGATTTATTTGGGCATAAGCTTTCGTGAGTAAAAACCTCACTTCTTCGGATGCATAGCAATAGGGTGGGGACAGTTTGTCTGCTGAAACCTTCCAAATCTTTCCCACCTGCCGAATACACCCTGTAGGGCTTGACTGAATGTCAAAAAAAACAATGTCTGTGAGGATGACAGCAGACAGTCGGAAAGCTGGGAGTACAGGAGACCAGCCTTTTGCAGCATCTGTAGGGACTGTGAGCACCACTGTCAGCGGCCACTTGGATATGACAGGTGCAGAGTGAGTGGCCAGAGGGAGCCAGCAAAGATTCTAATTCTAATTTTATTTTGTTCACCTACATGCTTCAGACTCTGCTTGCCAGCTGACCTTCAACTGCTAAAAAAAAGTTACATCAATACTTCCACACGGATTTGAGATTGCTTCCTGCAAGAGTGAAAGAACAAGAAGTTCTTGTTAATACTTCTGGAAAGGAATCTCTCCTCACATTGCAATTTCAGACTAACAGGAACTATTGTAAAAAAGTCATTGCAGATTTTAGAAAGATACTAGTTATTCAACTACTTAGACACGGTTATTTTCAAGTAAAATTTGGAAGAATTATGAAGATTTGCAGCCCCTGTTTTAAAATATCCAGCCCCAGAGTGCAATTTACATAGTTTATATTTGTAACATCCAAACTAGTTTAAGATAACCATTAGGAATAGATCTATCTTATGAAAGACAAATCCTGTTAATTTCTTAATGGAATAAGGAAACTTGAAAAATTATTTTGTTGTAGAACTGCACACATTTTGATAACTGAATATCCTAATGACATAAATTCCATGTAAAGAGAAGAGGGAAATGTATAGGTTATTTGAATCATAACTTTTATATTGGTTATTTAATTAGCAATGAAATCCACAGAAGTTAAATATTCAAGAGTTTTTATAATTCATTTACATCCTACCTTGCCACACTACACCCATCCCTTACTGTGCTGCTAGTATGAGCCACACACAGACAAAAAAAAGGGGTGGAGGAGACTACAGAGTATGAACAAGATGCAGTTCAAGCTGTGATACATACTGATCAGTATGATGTTCACTGAGTCCCTTTAAAAGGAACTTTACCATTTTCATCCCCTGAAGTCCTGTGTATATTTTTAAAAGACAATTTCTTGAGAAGTTACTGTATTTTACCAATTGCTTTCCGAATAAAATGAAAAGTGAAATCCCAAAAGCTTTGAAGAAAAACCTAAGGATATAAGATTGCTCAATTAAGAAAACAATTGCCTCCAAGCCAGATAATCCACTACTGAGACTATTTGCATGCTGTATTGTTAGAAATTGGCCTTAGACCAACAAGTTCCCTGCTACCAGTCTCTCCTGGTTGTCTGGGGAAGAGTTAAAGAAGATATAACTGCTTACCAAGGACAAGAGTAAGGGATAACTCTAGCGTACTGACCAATATTCATCTTCAATAAAAGATGTTCTAATGTATGTGTGGGAGTAATTGCTCAGCACATAATGGCTCCTCCATTTTCCTGTAGTCATTACACTTTCAGTTGATATTTCATGAAGGTCAGACATGCATGAAGAATGAAAGGCATTAAATAAATAACTCCACACCACAACATTCTCTCACATTCCCACTGCCAGGCCACCCCACATTCTTCTCAATCTAATTTTCACAAGTTCAGAATAATAATGTTCTGGTCATTTATTCCGCTCCTTTCCAATGCTGGATGGTCCCTAAGGGGCACTCAGTACCTCACAGGATGTCAGCAAGTTGCTGGATTAGGCCCCAATTTATGAGACAAACTCCCATGAGGCCATTGGTGCATCCAGTTAGAAGTGTTCTTACCAAGAACCCATGCACTTGATAGCACTGGAAGTTCATACATATACTTTTTCTTTTCACTCATGCCCTAAGAAGGGGAGCAAAGCCAGTGCAGTAGCCACCATCTGAGGAATGCACCCCTTCAGGGGCGGCTCTATGTTTTTTGCTGCCCCAAGCACGGCAGTCGGTGGTCTTTGGCGGCATGCCTGTGGGCAGTCCGCGGTCACACGGATTCGGCAGCGTTTCTGTGGGTGAACTGCCGGTCCTGCGGCTTCGGTGTACACGCTGCTGAAATGTCGCGAAACTGCGGGAACAGCAGACCTCCCGCAGGCACGCCGCCAAGGGCCACCTGACTGCCGCCCTCACAGTGACCGGCAGGCTTCCCCCCGAAGCTTGCCGCCCCAGGCACGCACTTGCTGTGCTGGTGCCTGGAGCAACCCCTGCACCCCTTATACACCCCTTTCCCCTCTCCGCTGAGCCACCACTTGAGAAAATGAGCAGAGCATGAGCTCCACAGAACAGGCAGCCATTGTTACACAGCAACAAAATGCTCCGAGGCAGGAAAGGAGAAAGTAAACATTTGATGGGATAAATAGGAAGAGAGGTTGAGAACCACTGCTATAACTTCTCCCCATCTCTGGCAAGGATCTTCACCAATCCTATCCACTCTTCAAATATTTGTCGGTAGTTTCCTTTGGTATTTCTACCCCAATTGTGGTTTGGCCACACTGTTTTTGTCATTTTAAATAATTAGCAGGGCCCAGAGAAACAGTGTACAGGAACTTTAAATATATTATTTTTGTTTATAATAATAAAGACTTTTCCATTATGCAAACAATGACAAATGTGTATGGACATCTCAGTCATACATACCCATGTCAGCCCAAGTCTCCAAAGATAAGTGTTTGAATACAATATTACAGTCAGTTACTAGCTAAGGTAACTCGCCCCTTAAAAAAACTCAAATGGCTGGAACCCGCCTTTGGGGAAAGAAATAGTGCCCCAAATTTAGAAGCTCAAATCTTCTAAAAAAAATGAATATAGTATGTCACACATTTAAGTCCGTGTGCTCACTGGAATCCCCATCCCCCCGCAACAGAAAGTATTTCAAGCTTTCCTTCCCTGTTAGATCACATGGCTCAAGAATAGCATGGCCTTTCAAAAACAAAATCAACATATTTGTACACCCAATGAAAGCTGTGGGTGCACTAAAACAGTCACAGCTTTCTTCATCACATCTCCCCTTTCCTTCCTCCAAACACATATAAAAGAGAATCTTCCTGCCAGACACAGGAATAAAGTGACCAGATGGCCTACTGTAAGGCCTAGTGTAACTCACAGTGTACCACTTAACACCATTTAAGAGATTAACTCTACTTCAACATTCACTTCTACTGTTATGAAGCTATAAGTCATTCATTTTAAAGAAGTGAATAATGGTTTGTTTTGTTTTTTTTAAAGGAACAGCTTACAAGATTTTCCTTGAGCATTTTGTTTAAAATGAACACATGGAAATTGAAACAAGGTGATTATCTAGATGCACAAATCAAAATTCCCTCCCCCCCAAAAAAAGTCAAGCTATAATAATACAAAGATGTCCTATATATTTGTCAAGCACCAGCAATGTGGTCTTAGTGGCACAACAGAGAATACAGACTCTTCTCCAAAGAGCATATCAAGTAAACAAGACAGATAAGATTTAGTAACAAATGAGTGAATGACAATTAGACTTTTTGTTGATTTTTTTCCTAAAGAGAGAATAGCTGCAAGCACTGTAATATATACACCGGGGTGGCCAAACTGGCTAGCGAGCCACATACGGCTCTTTTACCATTAAAGTGCGGCTTGCAAGCCACGCTTTGCCCCACCATTCTCCGCCTACCAGTCTGAGGATGGGGGAAACTGGGAACATACGTCTTGCAGTGGTGTGGTGGGGTGGGAGCTTCTGTCCAGTGGGGAGGAGGGTCTTGGGGCTTCAGCCCTCTGGGGCACACCTGCTGGAGCTCATAGCTGCAGCAGGAGTGGAGCTGAAGCCCTGAACCCCAGCAGGTGTGCTTTGGCTCTCAAACTTCTGACTATTGTTGTATGCGGCTCGGATGGCCAGTGAGTTTGGCTACCCCTGATATATACTTATACTGTTTTATAGAAACTTATCAATAAGGAGATATAAAGTTTATATTGGATTAAAAATGTAAATTTAGCTTCAAGTGTTATACGTTTGTCCATATGTCTGAAAAATGTTTTCCCATTTTTAAACTGTTCCATCTTAGCAGAAGTTGCTTAACTATTCAAAGAAAGTTGCCACATAGTGGGTCTAGAGTCTGGAAGTTGGTTTAAACCCATATTCACTCCTAGCGTAACTTCACTGATGAATTTCAGTCAAAACAACAAAATGAAAACAAAAATCCCAAAGCTAGAGAGTCCTTTTAGTTAAAACTGGTCTTTAGAAAACACAAAAAACGTTAGTTAATTCATAACTGCCATTTGTTATATAGAAGATACAGGAAATCCCAGTAAACATGAACAGCATTTTCAATTTTTATATTCCAGGTTTACAAGGAAAATGCTGACCATTACTTAAGAACAATAAATGAAGTATTTTAGTCAAAACTAAATGCTAACTCTAAACATTTAGATTATATATCTGCTAACTCCAGCATAACAGTTATTGACGAAGTCATAAATAAAAGAATAATTAAGTTAAACTGCTTAAGTCTTAACTTGCAGTATTCTCATCCTCTTCATGTATCATATTTCCAATAAAAAAATAGCATTGTTTATACCTAGGCACATTTTGTATTAAGATTAAATGGCAGCATGGTTTGTAAGAGCTTTCATGGCACTGTTTCATTTAAAATAATGGCTTACACCACTCTAAAAAGGAGAGAGCAGAATGTTAGCTAATATGGAGATATACCTATCTCATAGAACTGGAAGGGACCTTGGGTCATTGACTTCAGTCCCCTGCCTTCACAGCAAGACCAAGTACTGTCCCTGACAGATTTTTGCCCCAGATCCCTAAATGGCCCCCTCAAGGATTGAACTCACAACCCTAGGTTTAGCAGGCCAACGATCAAACTACTGAGCTATCCCTCCCTTAAACTTTTTCCAGCAATTAGTTTCCTCCTCATTTTCCATGCCCTCAGAAAACAGAAAGTGGCCAACATGCACTTTCCTTTTATATGTGGGTTAAGTCCAGTCTCTGACAAGTTTATAATTTGAAGCATTTTTTTGGTTGCCAGCCCCAAAGATGCCAGGGTTAAACAGCACCTGAATACAGAGAGATAATACAGTAGTGTAATCCAAGAGAACAAACTAGTCCCTGCACTCTGAACTAATGTTTGTGTTAGAAACAAAACTAAAGAAAATACAAGTTATGATAACTGACAATTATTCAATTTAGAGATGAAATTGTAACACCACATTTTGGTTTTCTTTTCTCAGAGGCAAGTGTCATTCTAGTATTACCCAACTAGTCATACTTCAAGGTTACAGAACCAATTTACTTTCATCTGTCTTTTAAACAGTCATATTCTCTACAACTAATCCATCACATTTTAAAAAACAAAAACAATAAGTCATTTCTTTTTCTTTCACACATGATTAAGTATTTTACATCTATTTGTTTAAATAATTATAATCCATGTACATTCAAAAACTGCAATATCCATTTTTACTTGTATGACCTCATGAGAGGTAATTCTATTAATTAGGTACAGTGTAAAAACACTCATACATGCAAAGTTAGTGTATATTTGTGTCTGTTCTTAATTGTTATAATTGCTTTATAAAACAACTAATTAACAGTACTTTGAAAAACTATAAAGGGCTGCATAAAGTGCTAAGCATATTATTTGAATTGCATTAGCCACCAGACATTTCAAGAAATCCATTCCAGTTGATCTACATGTTCACTACTGTAAATTACAAATTATAGATGCAGGGTACATTCTGCATGGCTTATGATACTTTTTTTATACACTTAACCATACGAACATAACATACGAAGAACAGTGTACAAACAGTACATGTTGTATTTAGCAAAGGCGTTGAAACAATTTTTATGATGGGGGTGCTGAAAGCCATTTAAACAAAACTGTAAACCCTGTATATGATGGAAACCACTTCAAGCCTGGGGGTGGACCCCCAGCACTCCCAGTTCCAGCACCCCTGGTATTTAGTACATTTTATCTGCATACAATTCATTTCTATTTTTAAAGAGAAAGATTATGTATGTGTTTTATTAATTTACCAACATTTTTCTGGTACTTTAGCAGATGTTCATATCAGGGGATTTCACAAAAATATCTTAGTAGTAATCTAGAGGAAGAACCTAATTGTCCTTAATCCTCTATTTAAAATAGGTTAGATTAAATCCTCTTTCAACTGAAGCAAGGAGATTAGTCAGTGCCACCAGGAAACAGAATTGCTACTTCTTTTGTATTTAAGTATTAGACTCTTCTAGATACAGTGAAGGAAACAACTTAACTGGTCACAAGTTTCAACAAGGGAAATCAGTCTACAGAAAACAGAGGACGGTGCCTGTATATATGAATTATGCATATACACACACTAAACCTGAATAAGGTTACTTCCACCTCTTGAGTCTGTGATATTTGTAGCTTCAGATAATAAAACAAGTGCAACAAATGTCCTAAAGAATAGCTATGCAATTTCAGTGAGATTTAATGGAAACACTATCAGAGACCTTTACTATCAAAGCATATCAAGTAAATCAAGGTCGGAGATGCCTTCAGAAATCCAGATCAAGGCTATTGTAAATCATGTATAATTTGTAAACAAGTTGTGTTGGGGAAGATGGGGGAAACCCCACCTATCAGTAGTACTTACATGACCACCATTACCGCAGTATGTGAACACCTCACAGGCTTTAACGTACACAGGCTTTTCCCTACACTTCTATGAGGTAGGGAAGTGTTACTGTCCCCATTTGGGGGATGGGAGACTGAGGCACAAAGAAATAGTTACTTGCCCAAAGTCACATAAGAACTCTGTGGGAGAGCAGGCAACTGAGCCTGTACCTGGGAGACCCAGATTAAGCCCTAACTACTGGACCATCCTTCCCCTCTAAAATAATCCAGTATAGAATGCCATCTTCTGCTAGAAAGTGCACATTTGCTTTTTAAATAATATTTCAAAATGCTTTTGTGGTGCCAATAAACCTTAATATGGAACATTTCTGATCCTAGACATGCAATTCAAACACCTTCCACAGGTATTTAGAGTACAGCTCTATAACAGACTACTTATAGTCATTATGGTTAAAATGAAAAACTGGTCTCTTTCCGACAGAAAAAGATGACTTGGTTTGCTTCCCTACCTGCAATTGTTGCTATGGCAATTATAGCAGAGGAGAGAACAGCATTCCAGTGTTCTGCCTTGTAGTTCAGGCTGAATTTCAACTGAGATGTCCCTTGACAATTATACCAATGGAAATGTTACTTTATCCCATATAATGGTAAACCAATGGGTTCAGAAATGGTACTCAGGAAAAATACAATTTGACTAAAAGATTTAAATGAGAAGATAGCTTGCTATTTTGTTCATGAAATACAGTTAAGTCAAATCCAGTTACATAATGCGTGCTATAACATCTGCCCAACCATTCTCTAAGGCACCATTTCATCTTTTAAGTGGGGGAGACGGAGGGGAGAAAAATCAGTTTGTGTCGTCTCAAAACTCCCTCCATTTTCCAATTACATTCAAATCCGTTTAAACTGTGCTTGAATTATCTGTCTTGCTATTTTAAATAGTAGCCAATTACAGCATTTATGTACAGTAACTTTTACCCACTAACCCAGAGTCATTGAAATCAGAATGCAGTTTACAATCCAATTTGAGATATTTCTATTTGAAGGTACTGTGACAGACCCAGACCAGGGGGGTACAGGAGTCTGGTAGAGGGCAAATATACTGGTCACTGGATGAGTAGTTTTCTGTTCCCTGAGTGACCAGAGCAGGGGCTGCACTAGAGTAATCAGGAACCTGCTAGAACCAGTTAAGGCAGGCAGGCTAATTAGGACACCTGGAGCCAATTAAGAAGAAGCTTCTAGAATCAATTAAGGCAGGCTAATCAGGGCACCTGGGTTTTAAAAAGGAGCTCACTTCAGTTTGTGATGGGAGTGTGAGGAGCTGGGAGTAAGAGGCGCAAGGAGCTGAGAGTGAGAGGGTGTGCTGAGGAGCACAAGCATTATCAGACACCAGGAGGAAGGTCCTGTGGTAAGAATAAGGAAGGTGTTTGGAGGAGGCCATGGGGAAGTAGCTCAGGGAGTTGTAGCTGTCATGCAGCTGTTACAGGAGGCACTATAGACAGCTGCAGTCCACAGGGCCCTGGGCTGGAACCCGGAGTAGAGGGCGGGCCCGGTTTCCCCCCAAACCTCCCAATTGATCTGGACTGTGGGTTCTTCCAGAGGGGAAGGTCTCTGGACTGTTCCCCAACCCACATGGTGAATCTTTGAGGCAAGAAAATCCACCAATAAGCGCAGGACCCACCAAGAGAGAGGAGGAACTTTGTCACAGTACTATAAAATAAAGTTTAAAAAAAAAAATCAAGACTTCCCCTTTTGTTTTTCTTGTTTCAATTACTATTATATGACAAGGGGCAAAAGGTGGAAAAATGATGGGCATATACATTTTAATCTATGATGTGCTGTTTGGAGTCTTGTCCTTTTTCATTCCCAAACAGCCTTTTTAAAATGTTTCTTACTTTTCACACTATTGTTTTGTGGCTATTTAGTAATGCTACAAATCACATTTCCTGTGAAAACAAAAATAAATACAAACCTATCAGAAAACAAAATCTATACAGTTCTTGTCTTATAAAACAGGAAGAGGTCAAAATAAGAATTTCTGGTGCTAAAAATGTCAGTTACATGTTCTTGTAGAAAATTGTCACTGACATAATTATTAGAACAATCCAGAGTCTCCAAAAGAGAGAGGTTTTCTAGAATTACAGAGAACTTGGTGAGCACAGAAGAGCAATGCTTTGTAACCAATAGCAACCAGCTTGTAATGTGAATTCAAGTTTACAGTAACTGAAGTGGTTTACAGCCACAATCCTACCTTCATTTGTATGTTCAAAGATAAAAAAGGAAAACCATATTTTTCCTTACGATTAACCTGTTGACCAATCCTGGAGGGGAGGGAGGGGAAGAACCCACATAGCTCTCCACATATTTATTGTCCTCTCAGGCTTCTTGAGCCTCAGATTTAGGCCTTAAAATACTAAGCATTTAAAGAATCTGGAAACAAAACAAAAAACACAAGAATAGAGTGAAAGTTACAATAGTTTTCTACTGCATGAGAAACTAATTAGATTTAGCAATACGTCAGGAATTCATATTTACCCCCTGTATCATTAAAGGCATAAAAAACTGAAGTTGTTAGGCTTGACAACAAGTAAATGGCCTTTGGAGTGGACAATGTTTAATTGGAAATAAAGTGCAAAGATAGGCTGGGGAACAGCTCATGTTCATACAGAGGACAGAGTATTCCATCCCCCCCCCAATGACACATCTAAACTAACATTACATTGCTGAAATGTTAGGCCTGTAGGCTAATAGGACAGTAAGTTTTGTCACACCTTCAACATCAAAAAGGATCAGTCTATGAAGGACTAGAGTTCCAGGGAGCAGGAAAATACATGAGATAAAATACTCAAGAAAGGTACCCCAGGGAAAGCCAACTGACCATGAGGAAAAGCAAAAATGGAGGTGCACAAGTTACCACAGCAGAATGTGTGTAGATAGCAATATGAATAATCACAAGATAAAGTATGGATGTACCTGAGCACCTTACCACTGAAACAGTACAAATCTTTCAGGGAAGAAAAATATCTATCTCAAGGAGAATTTCAAAATAGCAGGGAAAAAAATTGTGCTGCATGAATGTACATTTCCAGTTTGTGCTGCATGAATATTAAATTCTAGATCAAGTGAAAACTAGAATACTGAACATGAAATTCATGTTTCAGAAAGTTATATTGCTTTCTCTCACCACGGTCCAAGCCTTTGAGTTAGAACACTTGTATGAAATTCCACACATAGGGAATATGCTGAAACTCTTTATGTATATTTTCAGAGGAGATCATTGTTATACCATCCACTACTATCATCTTACCTAACCAAGGCTGCACTTTCCACCCACTTCTATTAAAGTAGGCCAAAGCATACATTTATGAAATCATTTAATTTGTTAAACTTTTCAAATATTTTAAAGGACTATCATAGCCACCCTGGAAGTTCTTCAGGGACCAAAGATTTATAGAGATTTCCTTTGTAGGGAATCAATAATTTATCAGATACAATTCTGAAAACAAAGTATCTGTACTTCCAGTAAAGAAAAGATTTAACATACCAGATTTGTCATTCTGAAGTAATGGGAACACATGGAAGAGCAAAAGCAATGAAACAGCAGTGACAGTTATTTTATTTAATATATAAACAAAAAAGCAGAGCAGTTCGCAACTGTGATTCTCTAACCCAACTAGTCCTGCCAAGAATCAAAGCAGTTAGCCTATCCACAGATCAGGGTCAGCTGTCCCATGCATACAGAATAGGCAGTCGCCATGGGCTGCAAGATGTTTATTGACCATTTAGTATCTGAGCAAATGTGTGCTGTGAGCGACATTTACCAGATTGCCTGGAGAAGCAAATAACTTCAAGCTTGTCCAGCTCTACAGCCAGCATAGTAACATCCACTTATAAATGAATAATTATCATGATTATACCCAAGATTCAAGTAAACAAAGAGAAATTATTCATTTTACAAAAAGTCAAGACTTGTGTATTTCATTTCAAGAATGTGAGCCACCTCTCACCTCATTTAAAAAAAAAAGAGAGAAAGAAAATAAGTGGAGCAGGAACTTCAAAAGTTTTAAGATTACTAATTCACGTTGTTATCCCTGACAAAGGGATGCAGTTGCAGCTGAGAACATCAGCAAGATATACTTGCTTTATGGCATCTGAGCAATGCCTTGCATATCAACCTGTTTTATGAGAGATTTTTCTAAAGACATTTTTAATCATCACAGCATGTTTAATTCCTCTCTAAAAGTGACAGCACGGCTAATACTGACTAATTTTTTTTCATGTAACTGATTATCCCATTTGAAATACTTACATTACCCCAAAACAAGATCAGGGCCCCATGGTGCTAGGCCCCAACATACACAGGAGTTGAGAGATCATTACTACTCAGAGCAATCTTCTGCATGAGTCCACAGCCAACTGATGGCCTTGGATAATTCTCCCACAAGCCCCATTTCTAACAAATGCTTATTTTACAGGAGGCCTAGGCTATTTGGGGGAAGGGGAGTTATTTTTGAGGGAAGATGTGGTGACAAAGTTCAGAGAACTTTATTAAATACACATGAAACATGATTTTTTCCCCTCCCATTATGATCATTTTAACAACTGAAGTGTTCTTTTCTAATGAAACAGAGTAAGTCTTTTCCTAGCCTAATTACTCAGTCAATCCACTGAAATTTCTTAAGATGTCCAAGCTGTATAAGAAAGATTACAGTTGCGTAATAGAAATCACTGACATGTATGTGAAACTAGCTTAATAGGGTAAGAAAAACAATGAAAATTCAAAATGTGCTTTTATTTTTTATAAAAAGACCAGGAGTACTTGTGGCACCTTAGAGACTAACAAATCTATTAGAGCATAAGCTTTCGTGGACTACAGCCCACTTCTATATGCATCGAAGAAGTGGGCTGTAGTCTACGAAAGCTTATGCTCTAATAAATTTGTTAGTCTCTAAGGTGCCACAAGTACTCCTGTTCTTTTT